>NC_060070.1:38412954-38715984 GCF_922984935.1 Meles meles
ATTGTTGCTATTAACATTGGGGTGTATGTGCCCCTTGAATCACTATTTAGAATACTGGATTTAAAACCAGAATATTTGAATCCAACTTGAACAGTTTGTTTTTTGACCTTGGACAATTAATACAATCTTTATATCTAGTTAATTTTAGTATTACATGAAGTAATACATGAGGGGTTTATTAAATAACAACACTTTTTTGTTGACTATTGGTGTTATTGATACACAAGAACACAGTTTTGAGGGGCTGTGCTATAAATTTAGCTGTGGCAAAGCACAGTCTTGGAAAAATTAGCAAAATCATGCTGATTATAATACAAATTAATGTTAACTTCATTCTCACAATATGTAGCCCTCTCAATACACAGACAAAGTGAAGGCATTTATAAAAGCTTATTTCTGGTCAAAACCATCATAATTCTTAGAATTCCGGGAATTAATAAGAGGTGTGTTAGATATAATTCTTAAAGTGAACCCTGAATTCTTAAGACACAAGAAATTTAAAATCAATTTCTATTGCCAATTTTTATACTGTTACATTTTTAGAAAATGATGCTAAGTATTAATATTATATTTTTCCCTATTCTTTTAAAAATTAAGGAAATTAAGTAGTGTCAAAATATTTGACACATTATGGTACTATATGTGTAAGTCTATGTATTATATAAAGTTTAATGTTTATTTAAGAAAATATAATTCTCTAGGTATATAGATAGATCTTTAACTTATATAGATAGATCTTATAATTTTCTTTACTACTGTATTAGAATACAGAGCCACTTCCACTACTGAACCCAATTTATGTTATATTTTGAGGGTAAGATAGTATAAAGTTGGAAGAGAATGATTTTATACAAACAAATTGAAAAAATTCTAAAGACCAACAGTTTTTAATTACATTTTAAAAAGTATTCTGTTCCCCCAACCTCCCACCCCTGACCCTTCAAAACCCTCAGGTTGTTTTTCAGAGTCCATAGTCTCTTATGGTTCGTCTCCCCTCCCCAATGTCCATAGCCCGCTCCCCCTCTCCCAATCCCACCTCCCCCCAGCAACCCCCAGTTTGTTTTGTGAGATTAAGAGTCATTTATGGTTTGTCTCCCTCCCAATCCCATCTTGTTTCATTTATTCTTCTCCTATCCCCCTACCCCCCATGTTGCTTCTCCATGTCCTCATATCAGGGAGATCATATGATAGTTGTCTTTCTCCGATTGACTTATTTCACTAAGCATGATACGCTCTAGTTCCATCCACGTCGTCGCAAATGGGCACGTTTTGCATGGAGCACTGGGTGTTGTGCAAAAAGAATGAATACTGTTACGCTGAAAAAATAAATAAAATGGAAAAAAAAAGTATTCTGCTATCCATCTTTATTACATAAGAAGAAAAAATTTAAATGGCTTTTTAAGGTTTTATTTATTTATTTGTCACAGATAGGGAGAGAGAGAAAGAGCTCGCACAAGCAGGGGCAACTGCAGGCAGAGGGAGAAGCAGGCCCCCGCAGAGTAAGAGCCTGATGGGGACTGGATCATGACCTGAGCCAAGGTCAGAGGCTTAATCAGCTGAGCCACCCAGGCATCCCTAAATGACTTTTTAAATTACGATTTAATATTCAGATATACAACCTTGAGGAAATTTTAAATGTTGGAAACATCTACATTTGAAACATAAGCCCACTTTTGGCAGACTGGGAGCAGGAGAAATATAATTTATTGAAATACTAATTTCGAAAGAAAGTTGAATATCAGTGTTTCAGATGTGGTATAAGATCACCCTTTTGTACCTCAGTAAGAGCTTACTAAGTACCTGAAAATTGTTCTCTCATTTAATATATTTGATCTGTTTCTACTTTTCCACTGGTTCTTTCTCTTGGATAGAAATTGAGCCCTTGAATACACATTCTTATACACACACCCTGCTTAGATTACTTCAAACTGTTGGGGTTGGGGAGCAAAAATTGGAAAGCCAAAAGATGTAAAATAGATTTAAAAAAAAAAAAAAGCAAGGAGGGAGAAGAACATACTTTTGCACATGTGTTCCCATTTGGGGTGAAATGATACATGGCGGCAGTTTCCAGACCAACCTTTACCTCAGAAAGTTGTTTTCTTTGCTTTTTACATTTCTACACCTAGGGACTGTTGATGGGCATTTTTGGAAACATGACAGTATTCTTGGACTTCTTGTCCTAGATCTTTATGTGGTTTTACTTGTCCTCTCTCTCTTCTCTCTTCTTTTTTCCTTTCCTCCGTGCTCCCTTTCTTCCTTTCTTTTAACTTCCTCACTCCTTCCCTCACCCCACATCTCTCTATTTTTCTCTCCTTCCGGCCTTTCTTACCCTCCCATTTGTTTTGGTGGTGAGAAGCTAGGTACAGAAGAAACCATGAAACAATAGGAAACCACTATTTCGGTGTCACAAAAGTCACATAAATGGTGAACAAAGAACAAGTTGTTACCTAAGAATTCATATCTTTGCCTCCAGGTTGCTGCAGATTTTTACATCCTGTGATATTTACTTCTCTTTCAGAGGTACATCTAACTTGAAAGCTGCAGGTTTGAGATCAGTAGTGAGAATAACAACAGACTTGTCTGAGATGCTGTACTGTTTGATACAGAAAAAAAAGGGGAATTGTTTCTTTTCCTGCTAGCTTTCTTTAAGATAAATCTTTCAATTTCTTCCAAAAACATTTATTCAAATAAGAATGAGTGTTTTTAAAAAAGTAGTTGTTTGAGGCCCTTTGGAAACAGATTTTCTTTCACTCCTATACTTAAGAATTCTCCTAAATAAAAAGCACCACTATGACCAAACAGATTTTATATTTGTAAGAGTAGCTTTTTCTAAGGGTAGAATTTGTCAAAGAACTTCCCACAGAAAAGTAGGTCTCATTTCTAATTTGTATTCCAAAGAATAAAAATGGAGTCTTTTGTTAAAGTCTTACTCAACCAGTCTGTAAATACAGTCACTTACCACAAGATCTTGTGATTCTGACCTTTTGGAAATGGTGTGCGGTCACTGGAACCTTGCTTTTGATCACTGGTAATCTTTGACATTATTGAGCAACCTTATCCTTGAGGATCTTTCTCTAGTGTTCTGGGTCAGTCTCCCATGGGAGAAAAGTGAGGTTTTGAATTGTGGATTTGAAAACAAAGCACCAATACACTCTTCTGTTGTTTAAGGTACTTTCTGTAAAGATTCTCACTGCAGTGAATGTGCCTTTGCCAAATACCCTAAAACAACACCATCAATCACTTTTAATTACTCGTTTGTATTTCACTCATGCCTCTTTCCTGACCATTCCCAACCCCCATTCCCATAGATGCCAAGCAAAGAAACAGGTTGGCTATGCAAACTTCTTTGTGTTTTCTTTCTCTTCTACAGTGTTTTATGAAGGGTATCCAACTTGTATCACTTTAAACATTCTTCCAATTTATGGTAAAATTGTTATATTGGAAGAAAGATACCATTGGAAGCAAGAGGGTACCTTGGCTGCCTGCTTAGTAGCTGCTATTGGAGTTGGTGTTGGGGAAGAGCTGTCTCCCTCTGCTCTTACAAGCTGTTTAAAAGGCTTTGTGCAGTGGTACATGTGACTGCCCACTAGGCTTTCAAAGCGATGGGCACACTATATCAAAGCAGTTTGTAACATATGGCATGTGAATAGAATCTGAAACTTTCATGTACACCATGGACTTGCTTGGTTTACGGATGCTAAACTCATTGAAGAGAGTATAAAGAATTTCCGTCTGGGCAATCTTAAAAATCAACAACCATGCCATAGGTAAACTTATGCAATATTTTATATTATTTTTCTCTTTTATATTAAAAAGCCAGAGTAATTTAAAGGCTCCAAAGTCTTTGGTATTCAACACACCGCATGAACTATTTAACTTTTTTCCCTTTTACGACACTACTTTACATGTGCTTTATAGAAGTTAGAAATTATAATTAAATATCATCCAATTTATATTGGGTAACAAGGATACTAATATTTGTACCTCTTTCCCAGGTTATGGAGAAAAAGATGCATTACCCATCTCTCATATCCTAAGTCCTCAGATCTCTAACTCATCGTTTCTTTAGAATATCAAAAGAGATAAATAAGGGAGTTTCCCCAGGAATGATTTGAACTTAATAATCTTTTTCATTATTATATTGCTGGGTCATTTCTAAGTTTTCACCAAATGCAAAGGAAAATGATGCAACTTACAGTTATTCATATGCTAGTAAGAAATTATTGTTAGGAGAATTCAGAATTATACATTGTTTCCAGGTCTCCATTTTAATTGGTATAGATAGCATGGGATTTAAAAATCAAAAACAAAAACTGTAGTTGATTACTGCAGGGTTACCATATTAAAGGTTAATTTAGCGTCCAATAGGTTTTTCCCTCTTGCCTCTTTCTTTTTTCTTACTGCTCTAAATCTTTTCTGGTGGTCTTACTCACAAAACACAGGTGCTTTTTAAAAATATAATTATTTCACTGCTTAAAAAAAAAAAAAAGTAATTCCTTATGTCTCTAATGACACCCAGAACTTTAACTAATCCTTTGGAATTATAATGTAAATACCAATGAAGTTGTAAAATTTTAAATAGAATTCATGTCCCAGGTTTGGTCAGGGCAAAAAGCTTATATTACAACCCTAGACAGATAATATAACACATATGTAGATGATTATGCTTTACACTGGATGAAAAGTCCCATTTCATTCTAATTCTAAAAACAGAAGTGGAGAGAATTTTTATAATATTTCTTGAGTTCCCTGCCCCCATACTATTTGGAAACAGAAAAAGCAAGACTGAAGTTACATAAAAGATATTTAAGGATTCAGCCCTGCCTGTTAAAACTTTATTGACTCTTTAGGTATCAAATTCTCAACAATTTTATGGAGAATATGTTATTATCCAGAAAGTGGGAGGAAGTTAACAAATGGCCCAAGGTGATAAGGCTGTAAAGTGGCTGGGTGAGATGACCAGTGACGTCAGACAGTCCCTGTGGCCAATCCTCTTATTCCCTACGCTATCCTATCTCTTTCTTCTCTCAATTTTTATAGCTGTGTTGTCCTATTTCTGGAGAAAATGTCAATTCTAATAAACGTGATGCATACTCGTACTATAAAATTTCTAAATATGGTTGACATATCACAATCTATGCTACTTTTGGATTAAGTGTAAAAGTGAAATATGCGAATATATTCATGGTTATCAGGGAATTAAATGGATTTGCATCACACTTTTAACCTTGGTACTTGTGGATTTGACTCATAATATATCCTAGTTACAATGCATGGAAAAACACACAAGGATAAAGATTTCCAGAGTAGCAGCCATGATAACATCTAACATGCTCCTTTGGACATTTTTTTCTAACATTATAGGTTAAATTTGCTCTCTAGTAGTTGGAAAGTATTTCAAATTGTAGGTATTGTATTTTCAGGTTAGAGAATTATTGCTAGAAATATAAAATTAATTTCTGTTATTTTAATAATTTGAACAGCATTTTCACATTTAAATTAACTCTTTGCATAATTTAATTGCTTAAATCTTTGCCAGATCATGTTGTTGATCATATCAGTTTATTTGAAAATTTGAAATTCAAAATATTCTGAATATTTTTTATTTGTTTTAAAAACTTAAAACATTTTTCTAAACCATCTCTTGCTTTTGCTTTCAGAATTTAAGGTGTATTAATAAGATGTGCACAAAACCAATACTAATGTTACTACAAACTTGCTTACTTTGCCATGAGCAAATACATTAAAGTGTAGCACAGAAATTAGACATTATTAAATTTATGGTTGAGTTCCTATGTAGAAACTGCATGTAATAGAAATGCAAGCCACTTAGCAGAGAGAAACAAAACTTGCAATATTTATAAAAGTTTATGTCACATTAAAGATGGCACATATTCTGTAAGTCCAAATTCTGTAAGTAACTCACTGTTTAGAGTATGTTCTCTTTTGAGTTGTTGCCAGAGTTAGCAGAGATGTTACTTGCCAGAGTGAGGGTAAAGGGAGTTAAAATTTCCATTATTGTATCTTATTTTATGAATATTATTATTCATTTATTAATTTTACAAGAAGACTCTTTATTTTAATTTTTTGCTTGATTCATTTCCACTCCTCAGCTCCCACTAGGTTCACTGAGCTCTGCTGTAAACATACTTTAAATCCAATTCTGTGAGAATATTCTTAAATAAGTGCTCTTATTACACATGTTTTCTAAAGCCAAGCACCTAAAAATGTCAGGTGCGTAGCAGGTGCATAATACATATTTTTTGAGAAAATAGGTTAATACATTATTTCTATTGAATTGAACTGTGTGAGTGAATGTGACTTAGAGTTGTCTATGTTACCCTTAAGGCAGAGTTGATGTAATGAAAGCCTATTCATTCAATATTGGCTTGTGGATACTATATAACAGATAAAACGATGTAGTGGTTTACCCTACCCTAGCTAAAATGTGAAAAATGCATACCATTAAAGAAATCATTGATAAACCAGACAATGTAAATGCAGTTGTTGCTGTTTGCCACACACACAGATTACATTGGAGACTCATTGGATAAGAAAGCATCAGTACCTCAATTGTTTGCATATTTCAAGTGAAAAAAATTTTTGTCCTCAGTTATGCAGATTATTTCTTTAACTCTCCTTGATCATGTCTTTGAGAAATAATGTGTATACATAATAAACCTAATACACATTCTAGAAGGAATCTCTTTTTCTAAGTTCTAAAAGAAAAACAAAAGAACTACGTCTATGTTTGATTTGAAGGAGCTCCAGTACGTGCTTTTCATAATTGTTTTCTGCTAAAGATATAATCTGGATATTTCAGGAAGGCATGGATGTATTCAAGAGTTACTGATTTGAAAGGGCTGAAGAAAATGAGAGAATACAGTTGGACTTAGCTGGAGGAAAATCAATAGAGACCTTGGAAGAAACACAGCTTTATTATAGTAATATGACTATATTATGTGGACTATAATAAAACTAGAGAAAAAAACTAATAGACCATCTCTCTTTACTTCTTTTCCTAAAGTACAGTGGCATACCTTATTTATAGATTCTCATTTATACATTCTTTGCCAAAACTTGTACCTAAACATATACCTTTATTGCATTTCCATGTTGCTAATTTATATTCCAACACTTTTCCTTCAAATAACCATTGCTTTATTGAGATGTGTGATCTATATGCCCACTCCTGAATGTGAACTTGATCAGCAGATCTTCTAATGTAAAGCCACTTGAGAAATGCTCAGAGTTCAAGATTATGGTCAAATGTGTGTGTTCTCCATAAAGCAAAGTCCTAAGATCAGTTCCAGAGTAAGGACTCCAATAAATGCTTATCACTTTTTGAGATGCCTTCTTGGCTGATGCCTAAGCTGACAATAAAGAGAGAGAATAAAACATTTTTTTGTCCTTAGAGAAAATGCTGTTGATTACCTTAAACGAAGAGTCATTTTCATTCTATGATTACCACTTTATGCACTGTTTGAAAAAGAATTTAGTTACTATGTTTAATAATTGTATAATAAAGATCATTCCAATTTCCCATAGTGATGTCCTCCTTCTCTCATCCCACTGACTGTGACATTTTCTTCATTCCCCCCAAAATGTAGTTTATTTTAACCAGAGTAAAATAATAGGTCTGATTATAATTTAAGTTAGAGTTTACGTGCTAATAATTTAATTATCAGTATCATTGTTCAGTGTCTTCTGTTCCAAGCCTGGTCTTTGTTCTTAGTTTCACTTCAGTTGTTTAGTATAGTGGAAAGAAGACGGGCCCTTGAGCAAGAAAGACATGGTTTTGCTTACTACTTCTGCCATATTATTATTGTGGGAAGTAGACTATGCATAGAAAAAGGTTATTTTACACATAACATTATCAAAAATATCTGAGAAAATGGCAAGAATATTTGAGAATCTTCAGAATGTCGTAAATTTATTGAACCTCAACCATATTTTTGAATGGATGTCCCCTTATTTTCAAAAGTACACAAAGAACACCTATGTTGGGAAACTGCTTTCAAATTCAAATATATAAAGATTCATAGTTTGTAGTAATGCACACTTATTCTCTCTTAAGTATGGAGTGAAATTCTCGGAAGACCTCTTCCACCACATGCTGTTACTGGGCTTTATGTCTAAAAATGAAAATTTCACTTCCATATTTGTGTTAATATTGCTTATGGTCTGGCTTAGATGTTAATTAAGAAAAGCTTTCATACTTTCATGCCTGAAATAAAAATTGCTGATGATTAGCAATCAAAAACTTTAGTTTTTCTTTTGCTTAAAAGATACAGAAGTTTTCGATGGCCAATGTCTCATTCAGAACCTGAGGGACATGCTTGGAAGTCATTTATCTCAGGCATGTATTACTTATATCATTACAATACAGATCTGAAGAAAAAAGGTATTCATTCAGTCTAACTGATGCTAAAATATAAAATTTCTAAAGGCGACAATAGCTAAAAGTTAATGGTAATAAAACTGCATTATTTCATTAAGGGCAATTCCATGAGAAGTTAATTAATCGTGTGTGTGAAGTTGATGGGACTTAAAATAATGGTGTCATCGTTGCAAGTTGTTGTTGTTTTAAGATTTTATTTATTTGACAGACAGAGATCACAAGTAGGCAGAGAGGCAGGCGGGGGTGAGGGGTGGGAAGCAGGCTCCCTGCTGAGCAGAGAGCCCGATGCAGGGCTTGATCCCAGGATCCTGGGATCATGACCTGAGCCGAAGGCAGAGGCTTTAACCCACTGAACCAACCAGGTGCCCCTGCAAGTTGGTTTTGATCATGAAAGAGGACCATGGATTTTTAGAATACAGTTTTGATTAATTTATTCTATAAAATATGCACTTTCTTCACTTTATTAATGCTCTTATCTTTCAATTAGTAACTTAGAACATTTCTTATTTTCTTATTTATTTTATTTTGCTTATTTTATTATTTAGTCAAAGTATTATCTTGACCCCATGGTTGTATATAATTTGCTTAAGAGGCTATGCCATCTTTCACCTATCATTCCCCCAGCAGTTATTTAAGTTATGTTCTTTGAGGTGTCACATTGATTATGAAGGGCTTCCGTGGGAATTCTGTAATGAGAATGTATAATTTCGCAGAGTGAATGGGACTCATATCATGCTTTAAAATTGCTGTAACTCAGGAACCAATGTCCTAGGAGAAATCTTGGTACCCAAAGATAATAAAATTGGGGAAGACCAGCTTTTCTCTATTTTGAGTTGTGGGGGGAATCAATAGAGTATGACACAATGTGCACTTCTAGGAAGGTATGGATTCTATCACACCAGAACTCTCCCCAAATGGCTGATACTTGAAAATTCACTAGTGAAATGTTTTTTCCTTAAGACTTTCACTTATTCTTTTATCATTCAAAAATCTTTATTCAACAGGTGATAACTTTCACACGTTGTTCTAGATACTAGGAAAAGACAGTAGACACACACAGGCATATACACACAAATTTTCCCTTAAGAAGCGTCTAGTAGGAGTGGGATGCAGGGTGCAACAGAAAAAAAATATATATTAAGTGTGGGACATTTTTAAATATTAGATGATGTCCATATAGCATAGGAAAGGCATGGTAGAGTAGCAGAAAGGTTGCAGGTTTTAAAATGTTGTCAGGAAAGACTTCATAGATAAGATGACTTTGAATAAAAGCCTGAATAAAATAGGGAAGTAAAACCAAAACAAGGAAGAAGGTTCCAATCAGAGAAAATAGTCTGTGCAAGGTCCTGAGCAAAAAGCGTGCTTGGCATGTTCAGCACGCAGGTGGGCATAGCTGGTGTGGAGAAACGGAGGAGAGTAGAGTGAATATCAAAACATTAATGGAGTTGGAGGATGTTGTGTTGGTCCTTCCTTGCAGGTCATGAAAGTATTCCCTCTCTTATCCGTGGTTTCACTTACCCATGGTCAGCCTGGTCTGGAAGTAAGTGAGACTCCTGACATATCGCCAGAATGTCAGTAGTAGCCTAACACTGTGTCACAATGCCTACCCCATTCACCTGACTTCATTTCATCACACAGGCATCGTATCATCCCACAATATCATAAGAAGAATGCTGAGTATAGAACAGTAAGATATTTTGTGAGAGAGACCACATTCACATAACTTCTATTATATTACATTTTTTTCTATTTTATTATTAGTTATTCTTGTTAACTTCTTACTATACCTAATTTATAAATTAAACTTCATTGTAAGTATGTATGTATGCGAAGAGACAGTATAGATAGTTTGGTACAATTTGTGGCTTCAGCCATCCACTGGGAGTCTTAGAACATTACTCCCACTGATAAGGAGGGGCTACTGCCTAACCACTGGCTTTAGGTGGAGATGGAAAGCCATTGGGAATTTGAACAGAAGAGAGACATCAATCTGCTTCCATTTTTAGCAATACCATTTGGATGCTGTGTTAAGAATAGACAAAAGAGGTTCAAAGATAGAAGCAAGAGATTAATTTGGGGAGCTATTGCAATCATCGTGAAGGCAACTGACGTTGGCTTGGCCTAGACTATTAGCAGTGGAATGGTAGGGAATGGTGGTCAGTTTGAATACACTTTGAAAACAGAATCAACAAGATTAATTGGCCATTAGAATGTGGTGTATGAGAGAGTGAGAGAGACTAAGGGTGACTCTGCGTATTTTAGCCAGAGCAACTGAAAATATGTTGGTAATATCTCAGATGCAAGAGATTATGAAAGGGACTGGTTTGAAGTTTAGGAACTCAGTTTTGTTCATGGTAAGTTTAAGATCCCTGTAGTTGACTTCCAGTTGTATATATAAGTCTGGCATTTTATGTGTGAGATTGGAGTCTGTAATATAAATCTGAGTTATCAGTGTAGACATGGAATTTAAAGTAATGAAAGTCAATATATTATGGAGAGTGCATATCAATAAAAATTTTGAAAAGTTTAGATTTGTGTGACGGGACTGGATGATGAAGAACAATTAGAAAAGTGACAGAGAATGAATGGGCAGTGAAATAGGAGGAAAATTCAGAGTTTAATGCCTTGAAGTACAAAGAAATGTTTCAAGAGATCTGTGTCAAATGTTAATAGCCCTTCAAGGTGAGGAGTAAAAACGGAACTTTGGATAAAATCAACTCAGTATGGGTCTAATGGCCATCATAGCATCTTATTTGTCTTAGATTGCACTAATCTATAGACTAAGGGTAGCTGACATTCAGCTCTGCTCTACACTTGTCACCTCCAACTGGGACTGTTGTGTCCAATTATGAACTATAAGTCCCAGTTGAAAGAATGGGTTTGGCTAACTTGGAGAAAACTGAGGAAGAAATGACAGTAATCTTTGAAGAACCTTACAGCTTTATATCTTAGGAAGTTCTTTCTTACATTTACAATCTAAGTTGTTTCTGCCCATTCATTCATTTATTCAATAAATATTAAATGCCTATGATGGGTCAAACACTCTTCTAGCCAGTAAAGATCAAGTAGTATGCAAAGGAGACAAGATTCCTGTGTTCATGGAGTATATTTTCTGAAGAATTTTAGTCCAAAACTGTGCTATGCCATGATGAGATCTGACGTCTCTGGATATAATCCCACGTTAGCAGGAAACTCGCCCGTTAAAATGGGTGAAGAAGAAAGGGAGAATATAATTGTACCTTAAAAATTCCAAAGATAAACACTTTCTGTTTTAAAAATTGCTTTCTATGCTTGTTTCTGCTTATAACTTTCATGTATTACTGGAAATCATCACATATGGAGGTTTTTAGATCACTGGCTAGTCAACATTTTTTCTAAGTGAGTTCTAGTTATAGTTTTCATTAGATATTTAACACTCAAATAATTTTGCTGAGGCCTGGGGACTCAGTGGTGAAAAGGTCATAGTATCTCATGGAACCAGATTATTGGGGGAAATAGATATCAATCTCTTTTCTTTTTGCTTCCACTATCACTATGGTGCTATTTTTGAGTGTTCTTAGGAGGTTTTCGTGAATGAGCACTAGCCTATGGATAAAATCATCTGCTATATGGCTAATGTTTGGTGAAGGCATCAGACAATATATAAATCTACAATTATTGTTCTTGAAACTTTGATGGATCTCACTGATGGCAAAGACGGGGTGTTATGTCATTGTTTTCAGTAAACGTACGCATCAGTACTACAACTATCTTGAGCCAGCAAAGAAAACAGATAATTATTTAATCTTGTGTTTGATGATAACCATTTTTTCTTGGCAAATGCTTGAATTAAGCAAGTTTTCTTCATTGATATTTCTATGATTCAAAGTCCTTTTTTCAGCCAATTAAATATATTCAGATTCTGCAAAGTGTGTCTGAGTAAATATAAAATATTAAGCATACCAGTGTGTTCAAAACAATTTTTTTTTTACTGCAATCAGTGTTGGTTAAGTGTACACCTGTTTTCAATATTAAGAAAAGTGGCAGTTCATTTAGTTGGAATAGTTTTTAAGTTCCCTTTCTTATTTCATCTTTTATTTGTCACCTGGGTGCTCTAAGTGGATGTATTTTGGCAACGTGAGGCGTAGGTATGGAGGGTGGGAAGCAGTGTGGTACAGTAAGATGTTATATCCTAACTTTTACCATTTTAAACAAAGCTTGCAATTATGGGGAATTTTAGACCAATTGATCCTAACAGATGTTTATTCTGAGTCAGTTACCCATCTCTGGTTTGGCCAGTGTTATCATGCAATTGAAAAGCCCTGACATTTGTTTTGATAAAGGGGAATGTTACCTCTTTTGGAAGGTTATTAAAGTGAAAAGAGGTCTTTTTTTGTTTGTTTGTTTGTTTTGTTTTGTTTTGTTTTGTTTTTTTGTTCTCTTAAAGAGTTTTAATTGTTAAGAGAATATAGAAGAAGATATAGAAGAAGCAAGGTAATGGTGAAATTTCTATCAAGTAAAAATCATTTAGAACTAATTATTTCCAAATTCACTGGTCTCTTGCTTTGAATTTAGTACTAGAATTGAGTTGTATTTTTACGAGAGTTTCCCTATGTACATACTTTATTCTTTGCATTTATAATTTTTTTCTGCTGGTAGACTCTTAAAAAGAAATTTTGGCCTCCACCATAGGTATTTTTATGCACTGTGATTTGGATCTTTTCTTTGTCTCCCTAGGGGAAGGCTGAAAGGTGTTTTCTTATAAGATACTTACCTGAACAAAACCTATGTGTAGTCCCTTCCTCTCAAATCACTCTCTTCCCTTCCACACCCATTTTTTATCCTCTATAACCTCCATCCTGGAAAAGGTATATTCACCTGAAAGAATGCCTTTCTTTCTGAATTGTTATTAATAAGTAGAGAATCAAATAGTGGATGGAAAACATATGGATAAAGGGCTTATGCACACCCCTTCTCCCTCTTAGAAAAAGAACCTCTTACTTCTATTCTTGCTGTGAACACACAATCATTTCCCTCTGCTTCCTGGCCAAGGACTTAATGTGTAAGAAATTGCGAAGTTTTGAATGCTTCATGTTTGTTTGCCAAGGTGCTGAGAAATGCAGATTTGTGTTTCTCTGTATATATCTTGAAGTCATTGTTAATTCTTTTTTTTTTCTTGACTATGGTTTTCAAATCTGAAAGAATATGGACTCCTCCTACTTGCTTTAACATATTTGCACACATATTTTTTTAAAGCATGGCCATCAATATTCTCTAAAGGTAATGTACACAGTGTTGAGAGTATGTCGTTTCCTGTTTCCAAAATTTTCCTAGTATTCAGTTATATGTTGTATGAGTTCTGTGATCCCATCTTTGCCTCAGTGGCAATATAGCTATATTTTTTTACTTCATACCTTTCAACTGCTCTTGGGTCTCCTAAAATCTAATAATATTTTATAGATGATTCTTCCCCAAGCTAGAAAATCTAATAGCCACTGAGGCTTTTGGAGTGTTCTTTAGAACCGTCTTAATTTAATTTATTAGGTTTTCAGGTAGAAACATTTAAAAATTACTTGAGATTTTATTGGCCACATTGTATAATGGAGGCCTAACTAAAAAGACTGATAACTATTATAAGAATTTAATTATAAACATATTTATTGATAATTAATAAGTTCATATGTAGGCAGAAAAAGGTATCTCAAAGACAAGCTTAATGCATATTTCTAAAAAATCATCCTGTCCATAAACATTAATTTTGCAGGTTATTTTTCTCTAAGCAAACCCATCAAAAAATGCGAGCAAAACTTCTGTGAAAAACCTCAAAAATATTTCTTGTGCCCAGAAGTCTGTCTGCCCCTTCATGGATGGTTTAAGATAACTATTGACAACAGAGAGCAAGGACACCACCGATAATACTTGGAGGTAGTTTTGTATTCGTGCTTAAACGCATGTGAAATATGTAAGTGGAAGGACTCCTGGAGTTAAGATTTTAATATTTCAGTTGTAGATAACTGTCTTTGAAAACATAGCTTTTTATACAGATTTGGTGTGAAAATGTTTAGTTGAGCAGATGGAGATCCAGCTGGTAGAGTGTATGTTTGTCAGGGTATCTGGCATTTAGCTACATCCAAAAATGCTATCAAGCTGAAGGATGCTGAGGAGCAGCACTGTGTGAGAGCCAGTGGGATCAGTTAGGGGTAGCGTTCTTTCGCTTCTGATTTCCTAACCTTGTAGGGATATGTTTTAATCCAGATGGAATTTTCAATTTCAAAAATAAAATCTGAGAAAATATAAATAAAATTGTCAAACAGCTGCCTTTCCCCAATCTTGATTACAGTAGGCCAGGAAACACATGCTACTTTGTGTATTGAAATTTAGTACCTAATGAATGGTATATATCTGTAAGCATACAAAATCATGCATGTTTCCCAGAACTTTATATTCTATAGACTTTAAATCATTATTTTGTTTCAGGGGCTAAACTGTAAGGAATGGCAGAGGATAGTGAGTGGGATTGTGAAAGAAAGGAGAGCATTTGAGGAAGAATGACAGGAGTCCTAACTATATATGCAGACATTTTGCCCTATTGGAGCTCACACTGAGGGGGCAACAGCACAGTTTAGAAGGAAGAATAATACATTTAGCCCTAAGTTTTAAAGCACAAATATTTGGCTGATTAATAAAGTCTACCTACTCATTCATCTACTAGAGAGATGAATATTTAGAAATAAACTATGAAAATGCTTATTAAATACATGTACTCAAAAAGTTCTATATTACACATTTGAAATTGAAAGCAATGAACAAAAGCTATAATTGTGGTTAATAAAAATTCTCACATCATGTTTTCTGTTTGGCTTCCTCTTTGGATACTGCATTAATAAAATCTAAATTCAAACTTATTAATTTCACTGAAAATGACCAATTTGGTTGAGCACTGTTTTATTTGAGCCATAAATAGCATTAATTAATATATTTATTCATATAACTGTTAAAACTCTATCACACACACACGTACACACACACTTACCCACATACATGCACACACAGAGTAGGGGATGGGATGTCCCTCTAACTGCTTGGAACTGCTTATTATAATGAATAAAAGTATCTGCAGATGACCTTTGGAAGTCTTGCTTTAGAGATTTATGTAAGCCACTGAAATCAAAGATAATTTTTTTATACTGATTTGATCCAATGACCTCATGAATTTGGGACCTCAAGTTTACAGGTATAAAGTCAGGATAAGATAGTCACAAAGATGCCTCCTCTATTCAGTCAGTGATAGAACCATAGCTAACTGCACTGCTTTGTCCTCTTAGCAAAAACTTGAGCTGGAAAAAGCATGATTCTTAGGATGAACTAGTGAGTTCAAATTCAGAAACTCTTTAAGGAAGATTATCTATCTACAAAAGTCTATCAGAAAAGTATCCCTCTATAAAATAAAAATCTTTTTCCTCCTCCAGGGACCTTCATGGTTTTATAAAACAAGACAAAAGAACTGTTATGCAAAGACTATAAAAGATACTTGTTCTGATATGCATATAATTTAATTGGAATATTTTTAACCTAAATTGTGAAAAGAATGCTAATAAATATTTTATTTCCTTTTTTCAAATATCCATCTTAAATTTACTTGTTTATTTCGCTTTCCTACAGTATAAAATTACATACGAAGTATTATGGATAGATAAAGTACATGGAGTATAAACTATATATATGTATATATGTATTACATATATAAAATGTGTGAGTGTATGCATCTGTGTGGTGTGAAAAACTGATTGCTTAATTTACTTTATGCTGGGTTCTGTATTAGTTCTTTGCCTTCATTATTTCAGTGAATCCTCACGTATAAGTGATGTTAACATCCCTATTTTACAGATGAGGAAATAAAGGTATAGAGAAGGCTTGAGTAAGCTAAGGTTGCACAGAAATCAAACCCCAAATCATGCTCTTATTCATTATGCCTTATGGATTTTCCTAATTTTGTAGTGTTTTTAAAAGCCAAGATTAAGACTTAAAAGCTGGAGTTTCGATATTTACCTGAGTGACCAATTCATTTAAAACAAATTCTTAAAAACATCAACCTATTGATATTGAAGCCAGTGTGGGGTTGTGTGAACTAAAGGGATGAGGAGAGAGAATGACTCTTCTCAAGGGAAACAGTGGCCTCCCAGTTCTTGCTGAAAATGCACACATATATATACAGTGGGGCCAGATATGCCAATTCCAGAAACCAAGATTTTTCAGTCAAATCCTCAGATTGTGCAGTTTCTGTCTAATAATTCAATTTTAAAGCAAACAAGCCTTCATTGTGTCAACAAAACAGATATATAGGAAAGAACTAGAAAAGTGTTAATTTGCAAGCTCAGCTATAGCCAGGCATTGTTGGTTGAATTCCAAGGTTAAACAGACTCTGAGACAGAGATGCAGGAAATTTATTGGGGACTGCTTTTGAGACTAAAACTTCTTATGGGTGTAGTGGGAGCAGGATTGGGCAGAGGAAATCCTTGAATTAAGATACATCCACAACAGTGGTCTTAGTAATAGCATGGAGTTCTTTGGAGCTGGAAAGACACTGTACAGTTTGTCCTGATAGGGGTAAGAACCCAGGCCTTTATGCCATCCCCACTCCTGCCATTTAGTAGCCGTTGGATATGCCCTGCCTGAGGGTGTGAACCTGGACCAGGTTGCTCTTAGCCTAGAAGAGTTGTCAAAGGGATACTCAACTATATGCTGTCAGTCTCCAAAACACTCAGGACCAAAGAGGAGGTGCTAGGAGATCTGCTTGGTACAGCAGCTTGATATCCACAGTCTAACCCAAATCACTTTAACCGCCTAAGTCATACCACCTACTAACTGTTTTCTGACAATTCCCTAACAATCCAGTCCCCTCACCAGAAATGCCTTCCTCCTACCTCTGTGCATTCAAATTCTATCCATCCTTAAAGATCTACTGCAGTCTCCCTTTTCTACTGATCTTTATAGACCATATTCTCAGCCACTGTGATTGATATATATACCATCAATTAAGAATGTACTACTGTAGCCCATTCTTTGAGTCTCAAAATTTTATGTCCCTCAAATTCATGTCAGATGCACATTACAAATGCAGATCCTGGGACCCACAGCCAAGAAGTCCTGATGCTGTACATAACTGGGATGGGATCTGGTTCAGCGCATTGTTTATATACATGCAGGTGATTCTTAAGATTTTAATACCAATGCCAAATGTTTACATAGCCCTTTGTGATGTGTTTATTTTAAAGAGATACATTAAAGTACAAATTCAGGGGCGCCTGGTGGCTCAGTAGGCTAAAGCCTCTGCCTTTGGCTCAGGTCATGATCTCAGAGTCCTGGGATTGAGCCCCACATTGGGCTCTCTGCTCAGTGGGGAGCCTGCTTCCCTCTCTCTCTCTCTCTGTCTGCCTCTCTACCTACTTGTGATCTCTCTCTGTCAAATAAATACATAAAATCTTAAAAAAAAATAAAGTACAAATTCATTATCGTCTTCAGGACATGGATTGTGTATTGCAGACCTTTATTTTTTAAGTCTTCTCCATAGCACTTATGATAAGTAAGACACTGCTATTTTTATTTAGCAGTTGTATGTGAGAACAAAATATATAAAAATATACAGAATCTTGAGTAAGCCATGGGGCATTTTATAAGTGAAATTATATTTTAACTAATCAAAATTATTTTGGAAAACTTCTGACTTGAGAAGCTCCTACAATCTTGTATTTCAGCATTTTAATGCTGCCTCAGGATTTGGCTAATTGTGTTGGGCCATCTTGTCTCTAAAGCATTAAATACTAGTAAAGCTGTGTAAGCTTTAAATATAATTTTCCAAATTATTTTTTCTGACTAATGATTATGAAATTTCAAAATGCAATATATTTCTTTATTATAAAATAGATCTATTTTCCTCAGTTTTAATTGTACATCTGACCTGTCTAATGACATCTTTTTAAAACCATGTGAGAGAAAAGTAAGCATTATCAGAACCTGGGTTTTCTAGCTCCATTTTTTTTTCCTAGCTACATTCTTAAATATATTTACTAAATATGAAAGGGAATTGTTTTCCTCCCAATTGAGGTAAAATTGCACTACAAATCATTTTGTGCTAATGATTGTATTCTTTTAAAATAGCCAAGCATATTCAGTGTCTAATCACCCTGCCTATCACTGTAATATAATGTTAATTTTAAAGAATTCTCTTTTGGAATGAAAGAACTAATATACTGAATTTTTACGTGAATTTTACTTATATAGCAAAATGCTTCATTAAGCTTTTGTTAAACCTGAAGAATATTCCAACATGCAGCAGCTTCTTAGGATTAAAATATGCCATTTACTAAAGCACTTCTGAATAAAATAGAACCAGGCATGAAAATATGGTATCGGATCAAATTTCTACCGTTCCAAAGGACATTAATTAATCAGTGAAATGGATCAGTGATTTCTTTTCCTTAAATGAGTAACCCACTGATAATAGCACACAACGCTTGCTACAGATTTTGCCACTGAGTCACAGCTTTCTTTATCTACCAGACTTTCTTATGGCAAAATTGTATCCAAATTAATACATAGCCCATCATCTAAATATCTAGTAAATATATATAGTAGTAAGAGGGATCTTCAGGAGAGAAAATTTATCTTTTGGTTTCCTACAGAATGTAAAAACAAAAAACAAAAACAAAAAAACCTATAATGAACTGTGATTGATTTATAGGTATTATTTTCCATGTAAGTTTATAATTATCAGTTATTGGTTACTAAGTAAAGATTACTATAATACTTCATTGTTAATATATGTAGTTTCTCAGGAAATTCTGTTGACTCTACTCTCAACGTTTATATATTTATAAAATATATAGAAAGAGGATCTGACTACTTTCCACATACTTTGCTGTCTCACTGTTCCAGGCCACCAGCATTTTCTACCTGGATGACTGCAAAACTTTAGTGTAAGTTTCTGTTGTCCTATACTTACAGTCTGTTCTCAACACAACAACTAGAACATTTTAAAGTATAGACCACTTTATTCTTTTGCTCAGAAGTCTGCTTTGGCCTCTCATCTCACTCAGAGCAGGAATAAAATTCTACCAAGCCTTAAGTCCTCTGTCTCCTGCCCAACTCCTTAACCCCTGTGGCCTCGTGTCCTACCATTGTCCCCTGTGCCCATTTATATCAACCAGATCAGTCTCTTACATGGTCCCGAAAACACAGCAGGAATGTGCCCACTTTTGTACCTTTTTTCTGGCTAATCTTACTACCTTAGAATTATCTTCATCTGGATATTCCTTTGGCTAAGTCATCTCCTTCAAACCATCCTTCAACCCCTCTGATTTCAATTAGGTCTATCCTGACAACCAACCTAATATGGCAGCTTGTAACTTCTCAGCATCTTGATACCCTGCCCCTGCCCTACTGTTTCTTTTTTTCCAGATCACTTTTCCCTTTCCATACAGTTTTCTTACTTGTTACGATTATTGTCTATATTATTGTCTATTTTCCTTCTGGAGAATGTAAGCTTCATTAGAATAGAAATCTTTCTTTTCCTTGATCTTATTTCTGAAACACTTTGCAAGAGTATTGTGAACATAGTAAACCCTTAATAATATTTGTAAAATTGAATTGTGACATTAGGATATATATATAAAATTATTATATATTATATATAAATATATATAATAAATTTATATATAATTTATATATAAAATATAAATTTTATATATTTTATATATAATTGTTATATATTATATATAAATATATATAAATTTATATATTTATGTATAAATAAATATATATATATTTAATTCAGAATTTAAGTTAAATTTAGTTAACAGCAAAGATTGAAAAATTGAAACACCTGAAAAAGTAGTTCTAATACTTATCAGAAAAGACTTTTTTTTTTTTTTTTTGTCAGCCACAGCAATAATTTTCTGGTTCTAGAATTTTAGGTGATTTTAAAATAAAATTTTTTTAAAAAGGAAAGCCTGACAAATGAGGAAAACTGCATGAAGCTTGAACAACTAATCCCATTATGACACTGCCATAGGGGTAATAACAAAACCAGCAAAGCAAAAACCCCAAAATACCCCCAAATGACAGTACACTTTTATCTCCGCTATTTAGTAAAAACAATTATTGTTTAAAAACTGCATGGGCAGAAAATAAAATCGCATGATTAGGGACATCTTACAAATTAAATACATTTACCTTTATTAAATATGCACTAATTTATAGCATTAAGGGTTTTCCCCTTTCTAGTGAAAACTACATTAAGGAGTCTCACTAGTCCACAAACCTGCACTTAGATACCATAAATCAGTGAACTCATTGGCTTCAGAATGCCAGATTCCAAGTAGTTTCTTTCCACACATTTCTTTCACTTTCTCACCAAGCAGATGGCAGCATCGTGGCGAGCTATGGAGACATGCAGGCCAATTTATTCTGCCATGCACTAAAAACTGTGTGAGAATTTGTAGGCAAAATAAAGGCAAGAGAAAGAAACTCACAGTTTTGAGAGCCATATTATATACCAAGCACTGTGTTAGTGTTTTCATATATATTATTTCATTTAAGAAATCCATGAATTAACAAGAGAGAGAGATGTTAACACATAGGAATACAGTATGTCTTATAAGTATAACATTTTTCTTCTGAAGATAATGCCATAATTGGATTAGCTCTTCAAGCTTCATGCAGTGTAGTATTTTGATCAAAAAGAAATGATAGAGCGTTCCAGGTACAGAAAATGGTACTGAAGAAGATATGGAGGTGAGAATGAGAGCTATGATTATTGGATGGCTGATTTGAAGGAGGGTGAAGAGTTCCAGCTCATATTGTAACCTCATTAGATAAGCCATTTCATCTCTTTCTGTAGCTAATGACTCTCCAAGGGATTCTTAAGCCAGCTGTGATGGCAGCAGGAGCCAGTTTCACATATTGGAGGTGCTAGACGAGGTCAAGGATTTCTGCTTTTATAACAGCTGAAGGGATTGGGGATGGGTAGGATTTATGTGGGGGAGTACACAACTGAGCTGTTTTTATTCCGGGAAAATTGGTTCTGCCCAAGCAGTTAATATTTAAACTTGTAATTATGTATAACTCTGTGATCAAGTAAAAAGGCTGCTTAAGACTAAATCTTCATTTGGCAAGGCCTTATTACAAGAAGGTTCATAGTCGGATTAATCACTTTGCTAATCTTAAAATGGAATACACTGAAAAATGTGTCAGAGAATCAATCATGGCCCGTAATTCACATATAAAGGACCAAAAGCAACACAAAATTGGGCCTTATATAAATGTGTCTCCCAAATTTTAGCACCTTTCTGTTCTAAACTTTTTTTCTAAGATAACCTCTATGGTGGGTCATACTGGGCATTCTTACGACACACTTCTACCTATCATGCAGGAGCATGTGAATTTATTTTCACATTAGCTTATTTGAAACATAATTAAAATAGTAAGTTTTTAAAATTCCCCCGATAAATCCCAAAACCAGAAGGTTATGAGATTTCTGTAGCATTGTTTTGTATCTACCCAGGCAAACATACAACATACAGAGTAGAGAGTAAAGCCCCCAAGAGCATCTGCTCTTAAGCTTCCTTTCATCCTAGCAGAGAGATGAGAGGAAATCCAAAATGTCCCGCATGTTATTATTTGTTTGGCAAAGAGCAGCTAGGGAGGAATGACCCTAGTAAACACAGCAGGTAGCTTTACTAAATATGCAATATGAAATTACTACATTCCATCTTAAGGCTGTGGTTCAGTTTTCTCTTGTCAAGGCTAATTGTTATTTTCCATCCAACTTCTAAGTGTTTTCAATATTTGTTGTTATGTCTACATCACTTATACATTTAGAAACCATACATATAAGATATATATCCAGAGAATCTTGAAATGATTCCTTTAATTTATGTAATATAGAAACTCAATAATCAACAGGAAGTTCGTGAAAATACATCATTCTTCTCTAAAAATTTGTGCCTTAGGTTTACTTAGTCATTTTTAGCAACTGGCATAGTAATAGAAAGTAATTACTTTATCAGTTGTATTTTATGTGTAAATGATTTATTACATATAAAATAATCAACCTGAGACCTGATCATTAGTAATTTAGAAGAACAGATATCGCCTAAAAAGTGTAGATGTCTGCAATGAAGTTGTATTATGCACAACCAAGAAATTCTATAAATGTGGTGTATAATCAAATACAAACTATATCAAAATGAAAGCTTTCAAGATCTCTAAAAATATCTGTAGCTCCAGAGGAAGAAACCTTAAATATTTTCAGGTTGATTCTGTAAGAGTTAATTCTAATGTTATAAGCTGCTTGACATGTTCAGTTCAGCGGTTGCAGACTTTTAAGGATTTAGTTTTCAACATTAAATTACTTAGGAAGTTGGAAAGGGAGTGTCATGCTCTCATTCTTAAACATAGATAATCTGCTACATATTTATAGTTAAATAGGAAAAAGAAAAATTGGAAATCAGTTCCTCCCTGTGTTACCAGTTGTAGTTTGAGAGAGTAAAGTAGGCTCATGTAATTATTTGTTGACTTCACTCTATTATGATCATAACTAGAGCAGGTTAGAACCTTCTAATGATAGCGTAAACAAATCACATGCTTCCTTTTAAATCTAGTGATCTCATCATAACCTCTAACTATTTTTTAAAAAGTTAGGAGCTTAGCTCAGCCATTTCTCTTTGACCCTGACAAACTTTAAGTTCTATAGCAGGACCAGTGAAATTTACTTTTTCATAAACCATTAAAGATATATTTTAGGATATCCATATCCAGGAGGTCTTCTCCAGCAATACGGCTCTCATAAAACAAATGGTTTCTCTAAGAAGAGGATCAAAACCCAGAGTGAATTAATAGCGTTTTAATCATGAGTAAGAGAACACATTGTGAAAAGCTTAAACAGCTTCCCAGGCCATGAAATTGGTAAGGCAAAAGCATGGAACACCAAAGGTAAAAAGTTGAACAAGGAAGGTCGGCAGATAGTGGAGGTGTTTATTTTAGAGTTCAGAGATTGGCATGTGTGTTCTTCAGAATAAGGTCCATTAATACGGTTTTCAGGTATGGTTCTAATAGTTGGTCATGGCTGTGGGTCATGTACGTAAGGTGTACTTGCCACTCCATTGGTTAAACTAAGGTATCCGTCAATGATCAGTAGACGAATGTTCTCATTAATGATGGTGAAACAGGTCGGGAGCTATGTGGGGGCCAGAGAGGGTCTGGGAAAGTACCTCTGCCCCTTTGCAGTTGGATGTTCTTATGCTACTTTGTTAAATGCTCATCCAAGTCTGAAGTTCTTTATCTCTGAAACTGGAATCACAATAATTGTTATTAGGTTGATTACCATGCCAGTAAATAATAATTAATGTCAGATGATACAAGTCATGGTAATGGGTAGATTATGTAGGATTATTTCTTCATATAACACTTTTTAAAAAACAAACAATTTAACCAAAATGAAGCTTCTCAAAATTTATTTTCTGATGTAATTTATTTTGGCATATTGTATTTTTTTAAAGATTTATTTATTTGACAGATAGAGATTACAAGTAGGCAGAGAGGCAGGCAGAAAGAAAGAGAGGAGGAAGCAGGCTCCCAGCTAAGCAGAGAGTCCGATGCGGGGTTTGATCCCAGGACCCCGGGATCATGACCTGAGCTGAAGGCAGAGGCTTTAACCCACTGAGCCACCCAGGCGCCCCTGGCATATTGTATTTTTAAAAACAAATTATGTTAGCTATTTTCCTAAATAAAAAGCAGTATTTCCTATGGAATTTGGTTGTGTAGTCACGAGGCACAAGATGTGAAACACATTAAGATTGTTTCAATATGACTATTTTTCAAAACATTCTAAATAGCCTGTATCTTGCATGTTGAGGCCACCATTGGTAAATTAAATAAGATCTTACAGAAACCAGACCATGGAATAAATGGATAAAGAGAGGGCAAGGCAGTTGATGAAATAGGCAAATAATGGAGAAAAAAGTATAAACTTTAACACAGAAGTAGAAGGAATGAAAAGAGAGAAAAGAGATGTTAGGAATCAGAATATAAAATAATGTTTTACTATATGAGGCTCTCTTACAACATTTATTTTATTGTTTTAAGCTATAAAATAAATGAAAGAGGAAATCCAGATATGTGCAAGGTACAAACAAGGTAGATAATCAACAGCTGTTAATATCTTCCTAAATTTTTATTAATAACATATATTTGATTCTACATGTTACTTTTTTCTCAATATCATATAGTATCATTTTCTCACAAATGAAGTATTTCTTGAAAATGTTACTTACATCACTTTAGGTGGTTTTATAATATTAACCCATAGGATATTTTTATTGTTTTCCATTCTCCACCATTATTGATAATCCCTTCCTGTTTCTCTAAAGGAAGACCTTTTTAAAATCTATTTGGGATACATTTGCAGAAAGGAATTTCCCAAAGACTTGGTACTTATTGTTAAGTAAATAACAATTGGTGCTTTGTAAACAGGTTACTTCAGTTTACACTATATCTAACAGTATAGGAGAGAACTTGCTGTGAGTTTTGAACTTTTATGAGACTATAAACTGAAACACTATGTCCAAAAAGAAAATTGATGTACTCTACTTGGGGAATTTTCCATTGCTGAATTTCCCTCAATTTTCGATGTCTTCCTACAATGAAACTGAAAAAGTACGTGGGAGTTTGGGGGTTACAATTTTCTTCACTGAGACCATAACCAAAATTTATATGAACCTGACTCATGTCATAGGCCAAGTAATTTATTCCAAAACTCAGCACCATGAAAATGTAGTTGAATTATAATTCATCTTTATTGAAGGCTGTTCAAAAACATACCCCCCGTTTTAGTCTTCTTAAATGAACTTGTTAGGTGCCTGATAATGCAGTAAAGCTGTTAGGGAATTAAGCACTGTGAACCAAATATAAAGTGACTGAAGTGGTTAAAATCCAACTCTTAAAAATTTATTCTCCACACTCTGATCTCCCTCTTCTGGTTTGCCTATAAGGAAAAAGCTGGAAAATGTTATTTTCTGATGTTAGTGAGGCCAACAGAACATTTATCTACATTGTCCATTTAATTGTGCAACTACTCAAGTCCACTAGTAAGAGAAGCTATGATAATGCTTTTAATTACTGATCTGCCCATGAACATTTATTTTGTTCTTTACTTAAATTGAACTAAAGAATAAAATGTCTTATGATAAAATATTTTAATAGTATTATATTTATGTAACTATGTATTCATTTCATATACTTGTTTAATTATATAAATTATATATGACTATAATTTAATGAAATTTAATTTATTAGAATTAATTTAGTGAAATTTGAAAAACAGTTTTCACTTGAATGTAATATATAATAGAGATATCTTTGATTAGCCATATTAGGCACCAGGGATTTTTTGCGTTATTTCAATTAAAGTGATATTTGGAGGGGAAATCTGAGTGGGAGAGGAACCATGAGAGACTCTGGACTCCAGGAAACAAACTAAGGGTTTTAGAAAGGAGGTGAGGTGAGAGGATGGGTGAGCCTAGTGATAGGTATTAAGAAGGGCACGTATTGCATGGAGCACTGGGTGTTATATACAAACAATGAATCATGGAACATTACATTAAAAACTAATGATGTACTGTATGGTGACTACATAACTGAATAATAAAATTAATTAATTAATTTAAAAAAATAAAGTGATATTTGATTTATGAGCCATTATTTTTAAATCAAGATCAGCATTTCAATTAAAAGTATTATTTTGGTGAATGCTGGAAAAAATGTATGTCTTGGAAAAATTTAGAACTTTGATAACTACAGTGACTTCTTACTTTCAGCATTTCCGGTGGTAAAGTCTTTAATACAGAACATTTTTTTTTTTTTTGCAAGTGTAAAGGGCATTTAATTAGGCGATTTTGAACAAACAGTCCAGAAACAGCTTAGCACACAAAATGGCTAGAAGCCTTCAGAACACTAGTCTTCTCCCCAGTGGTTTCTACATGGCACCCCATCCATGTCCTCCCACTTCTTCCCTCTTAGCCATCTATTTTCTAAAACATCGGACTGATCCAGGACATGAAAGCTTCTTCATGAGATTTTGTCAGCAGTTTTCAGCTCCCAGAACACCGTCTAGTGAATGCCTTTTAATACAGAACATTTTTAAAGTAGCTATCATATCATGAAATTTCAAAACTTAAGATAACTGTATATTACCTTTTAAGGGGAAGAGATCTCTGAAATTGATTAAAAATATTTGAATTGTTCATAAAAAATTATGTGAAATCTACATGCAGAGATTCACCTATGAACTTTTAACTATTATCAGAATTAGTAGTGCCTGGATTGTACTAATTATAACAACAGAAATAATAGAATATTCTTGCCTTTTGTGTATTAATCTGTTGCATGGCAGCCAGAGCAGGTGTGGAAGGGCCTGTGTGCTCAGCTCAGTGAGCCACAGAGAAAACTTTCTAATATCCCGAGCAAGAGGGAAAGGTGATGGCTAGAGCCTGAGACAGCATTTGAGTTATCATATAGCATATCACTCAATAGTGATTAAGCCTCAAAAGATTAAAAACAGTCAGCATTTCATGAGATAACAAAGAGTATACTTTCTGTTTGGACAGTGTCAGGTTTCTGTGACTGATACTGTTCGTCTGCTACTGTTCACTTACTCTGTTCCCCCACGTCTCTCCCACCTGACACCCTCCACCAGGAACACTGCAAATGGAAGAATTGGGATAATGTTCTTCCTTTATTCTGATAGTGATGACATCTGAACAAAAATGCCCACGTTCATATTCGCTGTAAAGAAATATTGATATTTGAGAACTGAGTAGAGATTGTTTACTACTTTCACTAGTTTCACATAACCAGACAAGGTACTTTTGTTATTAATTACTAGTCCTGTTTTATTTTTAATTTATTTATTTTTTCAACGTAACAGTATTCATTGTTTTTGCACAACACCCAGTGCCCCATGCAAAACGTGCCCTCCCTATTACCCACTACCTGTTCCCCCAACCTCCCACCCCTGACCCTTCAAAACCCTCAGGTTGTTTTTCAGAGTCCATAGTCTCTTATGGTTCGCCTCCCCTTCCAATTTTTTTTTTTTTTATAAACATATAATGTATTTTTATCCCCAGGGGTACAGGTCTGCGAATTGCCAGGTTTACACACTTCACAGCACTCACGATAGCACATACCTTCCCCAATGTCCATAACCCCCTCCCCCTTTCCCAACCCCACCTCCCCCCAGCAACCCCCAGTTTGTTTTGTGAGATTAAGAGTCATTTATGGTTTGTCTCCCTCCCAATCCCATCTTGTTTCATTTATTCATCTCCTATCCCCCTAACCCCCCATGTTGCTTCTCCATGTCCTGGTTTTATTCAGGTCCAAAGCATGGATGAGTGCTCTCCCCAGAATGAAAGGGACAGGAAATGATCACGCAATTGTCAGGGGATAAGGAATGCAGTCATAATGATTGGTCTATATTAATAGGTATCATAAGTGCATACATATTTTAACATAATTGTTCTTATTTTTCCACCGTCTGCGAATGGTTTGATCTCAATGCCATGAAATTGGATTTGTATTAATCAGAATAAGGGGAATATAAATAAACTTGACTTGAAAACTGTATACTCTTCAGTATAAAATTTAAAATAAAAATAATATATATGTATTTTATTGGATAGGTATTGAATTGAATATATAGCTTTGATTGAATAGATTCAGTGCCCTGGAAGTTTTCTGCATTAGAAGGAAAAAGGCAGTAAGGATAAATAATTTTCTTTTCCATAATATGTATTGATGGAGTCGTGTGGGTATAATTTAATCCAGAGAAATCTGAAGATTATAGCAGAAAAGTTTATTCAAGATGTGTTATCAGAGTCAAAACAACTCAGTTCATTAGCTGAATAGATTTAAAGGTTTGTTATCTTTGATTTGTTTCTGCTATATTGTATACACAATATTTTCTCAACTAGAATTTTATGTTTGTCATCATGGTGAATTTTTTTCAGAATTCATATTGTCCCACTGGTTGGTTTTCTAACACAGAAAACACAGAGAACCTAATATTTCGTTGATAAAATGATGGCAACATTAAGCATTTCCTTTCTAAATAGATGCAGTTTAGATAGGCTTGATAATTTATAGTCATTTCATTTTATTTGCAGTTATGTTTTCAAATATAATATTCATAATTATACTTTTATATAGTAGTATCCTATTAAGATTAAATTGAGATAGGAATAATTCTAAATGTGCCTATTCACTATATTATTTTCTGTTAAAATAAATAATTTCTGTTAAAACAACTAAATTACTTGGGTTTTTGTCCATGGAGAGATTTTTCTCTCTCAAGGAAGAGTTGATTTCTCTCATCTGACAAATCAAAATCTATTGTTTCTACTGTAGGTTATAGAATTCAGTTCAAATTTTAACCTAGTTGGAAATATACTGAGGACTGATGGTCTTGTGCCTTAGAAAATTTAGTTAGGTTATCTGTAAAGAGTCTATATTATTTATATATTTTATAAATATGTGAATTAATTTGAGTTGCACATGGAATTCATCTTAGAAATTGGGGAAAGAAAAAAAACTATTTACAGTGAGTTATATTAAACATTGGAACTAATTTCACATTAAGAAAAAACAAACCAACCTGTGTTTAGTTCAGTATAGCAGACTATGTAAAATACTACCTAGTTTTGGTTCTTTATTTTCCTCTAATTCTTCAGATTTTAGAATTTTTAAGTCCATAGTACTGTGTCATAGACACATTTAAGGGGTTGGCCATATCAACAGAAACTACTTATTTAATTAAATCAATTTGAGTAATTGAGAAATATATTCCTAACTTTTTGGTACTTCTTAGGAACCTAATACTTGATAAACTCTTTGAGGGCATTCTGTATATTTTCATTTCCACGGAAGCTAACATCATGGTTCCCTTATCCCATTAAATGAGATAAAGTGTAAAGTTCTCAATATAATCTCTGGCACATCAGCCAAATAAAGAGCCATCCAACTGGGATTCCTAGGAGGCTTTATTTATGAGAGAAGAGAAGGAATTGTAGGCTGCTTCCCCAATTCTCCAGTCAAATCATATTTTTCGAAAGTTCTTTTAAAGTTAGAGACATGTTTGTACTTATTTAGTTCAAATAAGTATGATTCTAGCATAAATAGAGATTTTCACACTAGTTTTTCTTTAATGTAAAAATATTAGCAAGTATTTTCACTTCCTAGACTAAAATAGATTTTATTCTGATATTTTATTGTAGCATTCATGCAAATTGATTTACTTTAAAGCAAAAAAGTTCTGGGTATTAACTGAGTATCTGTAAATGAGCAACTGTATTAAATACCATTATATCTGCGTAAATATTCAGAGCACATGGCAGCAATTATTTTTAAATCTTTTTACAAGTTTGCGAAGATGACACTAACGGAAGTATTGACAACAAAAGAAAAAAATTTACTCAGTTTCTAGTATCTATTCTCATAGGTAATACAGTAAATTAAAGACTGTGAGTGTCATTTGCTTGGCAGTTTTCTGGCTACATTATTTTTCACAGTAACCTTAATATGTCTAATAAATATAAATTAGCATTAATACTTACAAAGAATTAGCAGGAAAGCCACTTTTGGAATCAGTAGCTATTGGTCACTTAATTGTGTAATTATATGTATTGTGTTTTTTTGTTATCAGACAAGCACTTCTCTCTTAGAAGGTCATTTGACGTTAGAATTGCCCATGCTGCTTTCAATGGAGAAAGCAAAATTGTAGGAGGAAAGATTCCTTAAAAAAGTGATTTGTAGGGGCTCCTGGGTGGCTCAGTGGGTTAAAGCCTCTGCCTTCAGCTCAGGTCATGATCCCAGGGTCCTGGGATCAAGCCCCACATCGGGCTCTCTGCTCCGCGGGTAGCCTGCTTCCTCCTCTCTCTCTGCCTGCCTCTCTGCCTAGTTGTGATTTCTCTCTGTCAAATAAATAAAATATTTAAAAAAAAAAAGTGATTTGTAACCAGCAAAGGGCATTTGGGGATTCTTAGGAGATTTTAGTCCACTACATTTTGTACAGAAGAACTGCTTCAACCTTTCATATAATTCCTTGGACTTTTTCTTGCATAATTTCTCTTTTCACTATCATCACCTTTTACATTTCTTTCTCCCTGCTTAATCATATTCCCCCCTTATTTAAGGTTCAGCTCATGCTTTTCTTCTGTGAACTCCCTATTGTTCATTAATTCTATCTATCTATCTACATGTATGTATTTTGTATCAGAAGGTAGTAGAGAAACCATCGAATTGTTGTGAGGGAAAAAACTCAAAAATTGTAGCCCTCATTGGAGCTGCAACTTATTCTTTTAAATGAATTTTTTAAAAGGATTTTATTTATTATTTATTTATTTATTTGATAGAGATCACAAGTTGGCAGAGAGGCAGGCGTGGGGACGGGGGGAGCAGGCTCCCTGATGAGCAGAAAGCCCTATGTGGGGCTCCATCCAAGGACCTTGAGATCATGAGATCATGACCTGAGCTAAAGGCAGAGGCTCCAACCCACTGAACCATCCAGGCACTCCTCTTTTAAATGAATTTTAAATAAAATTTTAGAATTTATTTTTTAAACAAATATTAGAGAGATGATGGAGATAACCCACAAAATAAATTAATAAACTATGTGGTTTTTAAAAAACAATAAAGAATAGGGAGTAGGAATGGAGTGGTAAGGTAGAGGCTGACTAACAATTTTAACAGTAAGTGGGTGATATTAATGACAGAGAGGAAGAAAGGAAGTGACCATGTGCATGTCTAAGGAAGAGTGTTCTAGACAGATGGAACACCATGTGTAAAGCCATTAGGCTTGACTGCCTAGTGAGTTCTGGTAATGTGGCAAGACTATCACTAAAATGCAAGGCGGAGATGGTAGTAGGCAGTGAAGTCAGGTAACCACTCTAAGGACTTGAGCTTTTTAACTGAGGTACCTGGGAAGTCATTAGGGAGTGTCAGCTGAAGAGTGATGTAATCTGACTTGGGGTTGTAAAGATTCCTCCTGTAAAAATCCATGGCATTCTTTAAAGTGTGTGTCTTATTTTCTGCACTTAAAACTTACTTTCTTAACCTGATTATATCCTCCTTTAAGTCAAGGACATAAGGTATAATCAATCATTTTATATCCCCTAGAGCATCGAGAATAAAGTAGGTGGTGTGGCGGCATTCAGTAAATAATCATTGATTTGGTTTGGGAAACTGGAGCAGAACAGATAACGCAAACATCGCTGCCAGCATTAGCAACTCCAGACATCTTTTCTACACAAATTCATTAGTTTACCTTGTAAATACAAGCAGTCCAATAGACACTGCTTTTCTGTCTTCAATCTAGAACCAAGAATAAAGTGTGTCTTTTTATTGCCCTTCAAAACACATAGCGTGAGTAAGTATCCGGAATTTAGAACTTAAGCATTAAACGTGCCTCTGTCCTAGAATGTCTATTAGTCCTTTACACTTTTTTTTTTTTTAAGCAGATCCTGTGATTTAACCAGAATATTTTCCAATGTTCTCTTCGTTTGAGAGCAATGACGGCTGTCTTTAACAACAGATGCAAAATCATCTTTCTCCTATTCATTTCTCAGACATTTATGTCTTGCAGCATGTGAGAAGCATATTAAGTGGCAGTTAGGTAATAGTAGAAAGGTTTCCGCAGATAATGCTTGACAATTCAATCAAAGAAAATCAGGAGGAACAATTCATGGGAAAAGGTGACTGAGAAAAGATCGGTGAGGTTCCTGTGGACATTCATAGGATAAAAGGAGCGGTCCTTTGCCTTGCTTTCTTCTACTTCAAAAATACAACCTCACCTCCCATTTTTACAGGATCCTAAATCACCTATCTCCTGATGAAATTACACAATTAAAAATCTCCATTAGAAGCTTATTTAATTTAATTAAAAAATGCAGAGTAGATAACTATGCTGACCATGTGCATGCTTTTGTCTCCATTTATTTCCATTTTATGTCTCAAAAAGGAATATATGATAAGGTTGTACTACTTAAGGTGATGTGTATGTTTGATCTAAAATTGCACCCATCAACGATATTTCCCATCTCTTTTCCCTGCCTAATTTTTCCTCATTAGTACTTTTCACTATTAGCATAGTATTTATTCTACTTCTTCATGTTACTTCCTAGATATCACCTTCCTACCCCTATTAGGATGTAAGCATCTTAGATATGTATTTTTAAATCTGTTTAGACATTGTTCAGCTCAGAACTTAAAAAGAGTGCTCAGGACATGTTAGGCACTAAATAAATATTTGTTAACTGAATGAATTAAACAAATAAGATACATCTCAAATTATGTATGTAGAGATGTTTCCAGTTTGTTGTGTTTTAATTTTATATATGCTGCCTCATGACACAGAGAAGTTTAAATTTTTTTGTCTATCATTTGCTTATTGTTTTGTGAGCATAGTATGCTTTGAAAAGCCTTATCCATAACAATGTTATAAAAAATACTTACTCATATGTTCTTTTATTCAATGGCTTAGGTCTTATGTTAAAATTTTGAGTTATCAAGAATATATTTTATATCCAGCATGGTGTTTCTATTTCCACTAATCTTTTCAGTTGTTTCAACATTATTTACTATAAAATATATCCTCCTCACAGTATTTTTCAATGCTTAAATTTTCTACCAAGGCCATATAGAGACTGGAGCCTCTTTCTGAAAATTCTAATATTAATTCTTCATTGTTCATTTTTTTTGCCTAATATGACATTTAACTTAATGCAAATTTAGATTTTTATATTTCAATTATAATTACCATCTTAATTTCATTGAATCTTCTTAAGTATTTACTTGCCCAACTAAATTATAGTATTTTTTTGTTGAGTTTAAAAAAAAAATCCTCTTGAAGTTCTCAATGAATTGTCATTTTTTGTTAATTTATGTAATAATCTGAATAAAGCAGATATCTGTCCAATGTTGAGTTTTCCTATCTCAGAAAACAATCTATACCTTTTTGAATTACATATGTCTTTCTGTAACTGAATAAATAATTATTATTTTCTTTATGTAAGTCCTCTTAATTTCTTGGGTTTATTACTAGGTGATTATTCTTAAAGAGTTTTTAATATCCAGGGGCGCCTGGGTGGCTCAGTGGGTTAAAGCCTCTGCCTTCAGCTCAGGTCATGATCCCAGGGTCCTGGGATCGAGCCCCGCATCAGGCTCTCTGCTCAGCGGGGAGCCTGCTTCCTCCTCTCTCTCTCTGCCTGCCTCTCTGCCTACTTGTAATCTCTGTCTGTCAAATAAATAAATAAAATCTTTAAAAAAAAAAGAGTTTTTAATATCTGAAAGAAAATAAAGTAGCTGTTGACTTCAAGAGCTGTAACACTAAGTCTATACAGTAAGAAAAAAAACTTGTCCAGTTCATAAAATTTACAATTATGTGCTGTAGTTTGAAGGTCATAAAATGGTTTACTATAAATAATTGATCGTGTATTCTTTCTCAGCCAACTTACCCAACTGAGAATTTCTTGAAAGTTCTTCACACCATGCTCAGCAGTCTTTAACAAAAGACCCCCATAAGTGGGATTTTTGTTTGTTTGTTTCTGTTCTTTGTACTTCTAATACATGGATCAGAAAAGGGTTGTCTTGTGCTGTCCAGTTAGGGGCAATTTGAAATACTGGAAAACCCACTGCCATAATACAAGTAAAACTGAATTCTATTCCAATCTCCTACTAAGTAAACACTTAGCTTTGACAAGTCATTTCGTTTTTTGAAATCTCAGTGCCCTAGCTGTAAAATTTAAGATACTGAATTGCAGAGATATTTTACTTTATTCACTCTGTTCTCACTGTGTTCCTAATAACTGTTCTCCTTGCTGAATATCTGACAGTGAATAAGACAAGTCCCTGTCCTCATGGAAATCAGATTCTGGTGCACTAAGAACTATTCTGGTTCTAACATTCTCTGTGCCTATTGCAAATTGTGATAAAGTGTGGGGGAGAACTTAACTGTTAGGTTATAATCAAGAAAGTTATAGTCACTGGAATTCATATACAGTAAATTGGTGACTAATACCCAAACCAAAAGCTAAAATAATAGTATCCTGTAATAGTCTAGGCTTTGTAACCTGAGTACTTTTACTTAAATTAAGTTCAGCTAGTTTCTGCATGTGTCTGTGGACATGCTTCTTTACCTTTACCTTTCTCAACTTCAAAATGCGCCTGCGTACAAAGACTCTAATCACAGCTACCTTATTGGTTTATTTTGTGCAGTGAATGAGATAATATATGTAAAGATTCTAATAAAAAATTGTGCCTTAAAAAAAAACCTGCTCAATAAATGTTAATTTTCAGCCCTGTCCAACGTGCCCTATGATATAGTCCTAAAATTGGAACTTTTCTTCACCTGTGAGTCATATTAGGTTGAGGTCAACATTAAGATCACAATAGGTCGGAAATCAAGGAAGCCTAAGACACAGCAGCAGCCTCTCCATTTAACAGGTGACTAATCTACCAAAGACCTCCTGGAAAGGCCATTTCTAAAATGCCTCTTATCTGAAGGTAGGGCTCGTCTAGTTGAAGGCTAATTTTGTTCTCATCCAAACTAAGGATAATTCCTTAACTCTAATCAATGGGGAATTACATATGAAATATAATGGAAGTTGTGGTGACCTGGGGTATTTTGGGCAGAGACATATGCTGAAGTAGAAACTTTAGTGGCTGAAAAAGCATTTAGCTCAAGCCTTTGTAGTATGTTTTGGTGCAAGCTTGCAGAGACAGTATATAGGAGCCTCAATTACTGAGTTCCTGTTTTTAGTAAATAGCTGCCCTGTAGGTCACTAAGTGCTATTGCTGACAAGGTTGTATATGAGAAAGCTTTTATTTTAATAACCAGTGGCAACTTGCACTTATAAAGAAACTTGCATTTCTTAAAATCCTTCTTTGGTTCAGAATGGCTACGTGGAATTACAGCCAGCTCTGAAATAGTGATCCTAAACCAATTATTAACACAGGACTAATTGGGAAACAAAGAAAAGGAGATTCTGGAGTAGAGACAGAGCACCAAACCTTATTCTTATAAAATGTGGTTTGGGGTCTTTATAGCCACATTGAACAAAGAGAACTTTGGTTAAAAAAATGTTTTTCTTAAGATTCATATGCAATAACCTGCAAATAATTAAACTCACTTTCCTCAAAAAGAAAATAAGTTAGGTCTACTCCATGCAGACTCTATATTGTACTTGTCAGTTCTTAGTGTTACAGGTTTAGTGACCTTGGGAAAGTTACATAAATCTTTTTAATCTGTTTCCTATCAGTAAAATTGTGAAAACGTCTTCTCCAAGGACTGCTTTGATGATTAAATTAGGTGCTTATAGAGGGCATCGTCTTCAGTCTGCAGGATACGGTGTTGGAAAATGAATGTTGTCCGAAGAGAAAACATAATTTTAAAAATGAAATTGGGAGTTGTAAAAATAAACAGACAAAAATCTATAAGGGACAATGTTATATGCGTGATTTTATATAGAAAACTATAGAACATTCTTAAATGACATATTGAAAATCTCAAAATAGAGAAAGGTAGACAATACTTATTACTTGGAATTCTTCATACCATAAATACATCAAACCTTTTTAAGGGGATTTATATATTCACTGTGATTGAAATTGGATTTCTAATACAGTGTGTGCATTTGTGTAAAACTCCATTTCTAAACTGAATGAAAAGGGAAAATGGCTAGGAATAGCTAAAACAATTTTGAAAAAAAAATGGTAGGAAGATGTAGTATAAAGCTATGTAATTAAGAAAATAAGCTAATAGCAAAAAACAGGTAAGTATCCTCATGCAAAAAGACAAATATCTTAAGCATATGGAAATATGATTTATGACAGAGGTGACATATTTAAGTAAATAGTACTACGATACTATTTATTATACTATGCATAATAAATAACTATTAGTTTCATAGAAAGAAGACAGTTGTGAAGAGAAAAATTGTAACTTCAACAGTTTTGAAAAAAGTATTGAAGGTTATCTTTATGACCTTTGAAAAGAGAAGAAATTTCCTGGAAACACAGTCTATAAAGAAAAGATTGATAAAATTGACTGTGAAAGTGAAAACATAAGCTACATGATAAGCAGTAGATGTTACATATATTTGACAAAGGAGTAGGATCCGGTAGTTTATAAAAAAAAATAGAAAGAAAGAGAAAACCTGATATATGAAACTGAAGGAACAGTAATGGTAATGGGTAATAAATCAATAAATAGGGAAATGCAAAAATGAACAACAATGAAAAACCGCTTAACACATGAGAGTAAAACATTAATTAAAAACATAACAGAATATCCAGTGTTGTGTCAAATGCATAAAAATGCATAAAAAATTTATAAATTCCTGATCAAACTAAGAACTTATAAAACTGCTTAATGTGGCAGTATCTGTTAAATTGAAAAGAATATTACTAATGAAACTGTAGTACACACACAGTCACAATGATTCACTGTATTTTCTGCAATCAATTCTTTACAAATAAAATTGGAGATTAAGTATCTATAAGACAATGTCTGCTGGATTACAACTTTCTATATTTCAGTATGTGGGAATTTTTAAAAAATTTCTTAACCTAATTTTGTCAAAAACTCCCTCCCTTCCTACCTCCTCTTTCTTTCTTCCTCTTTTTCTCTCCCTCTCTCTCAATTTCAAAAGTAATCACACTTCATATGATTTGAAGATTTTTTCAGAAAAAAAAATTAATCCAAAACTGTTAAATCTGAAACTTTGAGAAGATGACTATCAAACAAGCCAATCTGTTTTAAAATCGAAATGTCACATATTTCAGATGAATTCAGTAAAATATGAAAAAGCAAAACAAAGGTATTAATTGTATCTACTTTCTGAAGACTTCCCAAGCTTTGACTTATTGTCGTTGCCTCATGTGAATCTTTGCCTCTGAATAGATGCATTGCAAAGTTGGATTTAAACTAAGCATGAAGAAATAATAATTAAGAGAGGTATAGGTGTTTTTGAGAGCTGGTAAACTGCAATTAATGCAACTATAGTTTCCTATGAAGATATGTATTATATTCATGTGTTCTTTGGTACAAAGCAATATTTAACACTTTTTTTTTCTTTAACAAATGGGACAACTGTTTAATGTTTAATGATTTTATAACACCTTAATCTTATTTTTTAAAAACCTAAATATGTTGGCAAACATTCATCTTAATAAGCATCAAACTAGTTACCCATCAAAAAATGTTCATTTCTCCAACATGTACTCTTCTTCAATTTTAGTATATCAGTAGTTATATATAAACCAATTTTTTGATACATCAGAGTGGAGTTAATTTTTTTAACAATACTTGACAGTGAACTTAAAGTTAGACTGCCTTGACACATTTTCCCTGATGCAAGGCCTATTGCTGGGGTAAGGAAAATCCTTATTACATGAAAAAAAAAATTAGTTTGGTATATTCTATTCAGAGTCCGGGGTTAAACTTGGCTATATTGTCATCTCCACATTCAAAATCATAGTGTATCAAGAGTTTTTCCACAGCTAACATCCTTGAGGTTGACATCTTCTTGTGACTGAGTAGATAGCAGCAAGAAATTCAATTACAGCAAGCCGGCTCTGTCATTGCACCTGTCTGCTTGCGCAGGAAATGATTTGTAAATTGGGCTTTATCTTTCCCATCCCATAAATCTCCTGCCCATAATTGACACTTGTCACCACAGATGAATAGTGGGAGAAAGAAAACAGAAAGTAAATGAGTAGCCCACCTGGGAAAACGATGTCTTGTTGCCTTTGGGAGTCATTTACAAACAGCAATACCTACGGGCCAGAGTTTTTATCCACAAGCAGGTGGCAAGCATTTTGCTATTGAAAAATACAGTGCCGAAGCAGAATAGCAATAAATACCAGACAATCGAGTGATAATTAATATATAATATTTTCCAGGGAATATAAACATGTCTTCCAAAGACATAGAAGCTTTTCTTTTCTATTTCTGAAGCCTTCTTATTGCCACTGCACATTTGTAAGTATCAGGTTGGTGTCTGACCTGTCAAATGCATTCATGAAGCAAGCATTTTGCCTGTCTTGGGAGTTGATATTGTCACTTATTACACAACTCAACATCAGTTCAAAGTTGTTTAATACCAGTGTCGACAGATTAGTTTAAAAAAGACATAAGAATGATGATGTTTCCTTTCAAATGTCAAAGAAAGGAACAAGGGATTTCATAAATATGATCTTGGGAGCAAGCACTAACCATAAACATATGACGGATAAACCTTCATATCTAATTCTCCTAAATGAGTTAATTTTTTATTTCCTTCTGAAGCGTATCTCACATTGTGAGACATGCATATTTTAAAACAAGAAAAATATTTCAGAATGTCTTAATAATCTCATGATAGTGAAATAGCAAAGTATTCTAAAATATCCTTCTTAAGTTACATCAAAATTGTGAGTGTTTTAAATAAAAAATAAAACCATATGTGCAAATGAATTTAAAAACAGATCAAATATTTTAAAACAAAATTAGGAATAACAAAAATCACTGTGTGTGCATCATGTATGGTTTTGCATAGTGCTTTCTACATGTCATTTTTCAGTAATTTAATACTTAAGTGTGTCTATTTTATCAATATTTATTTTAGCAATATTTTTAATAATCTCCAACTTATTAAGAAAAAAACTATTTTTTTAAGATTTTATTTATTTATTTGACAGAGATCACAAGTAGGCAGAGAGGCAGGTGGGATGGGGGGAGAAGGCTCCCTGCTGATCAGAGAGCCTGATGCGGGGCTTGATCCCAGGACCCTGGAATCATGACCTGAGCTGGAAGCAGAGGTTTTTTTGTTTTTTTTTTGTTGTTTTTTTTTTTTTAGATTTTATTTATTTATTTGACAGAGAGATCACAAGTAGACAGAGAGGCAGGCAGAGAGAGAGAGAGGGAAGCAGGCTCGCTGCTGAGTGGAGAGCCCAATGCGGGACGCGATCCCAGGACCCTGAGATCATGACCTGAGCTGAAGGCAGCGGCTTAACCCACTGAGCCACCCAGACACCCCAGGAAAAAACAATTTACCATTCTTTTGCAATTTTGCAGATCCAGGATTATTCTTTCACCTGTATGACTTATAAATAATCCTAACCAAAAGGATAACATCTTCATCACTCTCTTTGCTCCCATAGATCAGCAAATTATAAAGAGCTGATATTTGTCCTAAAATGGGAGCAAATGATTAGGAATGGAGCATTGGCAAGAGCACAGATTTTACTTAAATACCTCTACACTATTAACCCGCTCCTGTACCTGGGGTTGCATGGACTGTTTGCCTGCCTACTTAGCGTTTACAGAAGTTGCAAGGATTCTGTTATTTTTATACTACAGAACGAAAGTTTGAGGAAGTTAAGTTGCTTCTCTGTAGTCATATTGTTAGTGTAAAATAAATGATTTATTTATGCCCACTTCAGTATGCTGGGCTTGTAAACACAGCAGGGAATTTCTGGGATATTGATCTAAAGCAATAGGCATTTATAACATAATACAGTTGTACTCCATAACCCTTTATCAGGGTCAGCTTTGTCATTTGGCAACTTAACTGAAGAACAAAGAAAAACCATTCAGTACAAAACAAGAGTCCAGCATTTTCCCTGCCTTTTCTTAAATCAGCAGTTTTCAATAACAAGTATATCTGCTATTGTTATCTAATGAGTGCGTTCAGTCTAGACACAGATATTTAAATGCTCAGATGATATCAACAATAGCAGCCAGCATTGAAAATAGAGATGTGAATATTGTTGTATTCACCCGACAAATTGATTTAGAGCTTCTTTAAGTAGATACTTTACTTGTCCAAATGTGAGGGGGAAAAAATGTACAGTTTGTTCCACAAACATGTATGAAGTGGGTCCTTTGTGTCTGGGACTCTACGGTGTCAGGGATGTCCCTACACCAGGGGAGCTCATATTCTGTAAAGGAGGAAGGCGTATGGACAGGTAGTTACACTAGATGAAGTGTACACTAAGTACGGAGAAGCTGAGCCTTTGGTTGTCTTAAAGTTGTGAGCAGGAAGTTAGCAGCAGGCTAGGTAAGAGGATTTCCATGTGGAGGAAATCAGGCAGCCATTAACTATGGAGGAATGAAATAGCATGAACTGTTCAAAAAAGAGAGAGAGAGATTTTCCTTTTAAAGAAACTTGGAGGCATTTTCCAGTTCTGACATATGAGAAGGAAATATTGGGTAATGGCGCTGGAGGAGTAAACAGGCCAACCATGACAGACCTTGGATGCTGCGCTAATGTTATGACAGCTGCCATCTACTCTGTACTTCGTATGTGAAGCACTTCCCATCTTTTCTCAGTTTAGGCTTTTAGTAACTCAGGATTACCTTAAAGCTCAATATTATCTCCATTTGAGAGGTGAGAAAACTGAGGCACGAGGAAATGAAATGTGTCCACAGTCACACAGCTTATGCTACCAAACATTGCGACTCTTAATTGGAATTTATTAAAAGCACTTCAAAGTATCAAAATAACATATCAAAATGTGTTTTAAAAGGTTATAATAGGGGCGCCTGGGTGGCTCAGTGGATTAAGCCGCTGCCTTCGGCTCAGGTCATGATCTCAGGGTCCTGGGATCGAGCCCCGCATCGGGCTCTCTGCTCCGCAGGGAGCCTGCTTCCTCCTCTCTCTGCCTGCCTCTCTGCCTACTTGTGATCTCTGTCTGTCAAATAAATAAATAAAATCTTTAAAAAAAAAAAAAGGTTATAATAATGTTATAAAGAAATGTTAAGGTCATATTTCAAAATCAGTTACATTAACAAACCAACATATAAGCAAAAAAATCCCTATAATCAGAAAATATTGCAGTTTATAATTAATATCCAGAATTTAACATAATGTCATTCTTATGTTAGAATAGATTTGGATGGATGATTTCAAATTTTGTAGAGCATTTACCAAGTCACGTTCAAAATAAAAAAAATTAGGTAGGACATAATAATTAAATAAGACAGTCCAGCTCTGTACTTTAGCAGATGCCGAAATATGATATATCCTTGTGGACTTGAAATGTTCAGGGTTCCAAATATATTGCATTTAAAATATTTGTTAAATTTTAAAATGCCAGTTTACATTAAAACAAATGCAAATAATGTAAATGAACTGAGTAAGAAATATTTCTTGATTTGTTGCTTTCTAAAATGTCATTTGACGTTTATTTCCCCTTTAATTGCTTTCCTAATAATACTAACATTTTTGAAACGTTGTTAATTCCTAAGCACTGTGCTAGGCCACTTATATTCATTGTCTTTCTAAATCATTGCAATACTTTCTATTCCCATTTTGCAGATGAAAAGTGTGTGAATCAGAGCAGTTTAGCAACTTGAGCAAGATGGTATAACTAGTAAATGGCAAATCTGGGATGGAATATTTTCTGTGTGACATCAAAGCTTGTGAAGTTGGAGGTGGCATCATTAGCAATGCAGTTTCCTTCTGTTTCCTCTAAGTAACTATATATACATATAAAAAATAAACAATTGTAGTTGTGGTGGTGGAGGTGAATTTCAAGCATGGGAAATCAAATTTTACCTAGAAATGATAGAAAATAGTTTTTCTTCTAACTTTGGGACATAATGGAGTTATATTTTTTTTTTTTTTTGCATGGATGTGGACATAGGTATGTGTGTGTATATGTGTGCACTTGTGTGTGTCCTTACCACTCCCAAACCATAAAAACAGTAGACTTCTGTTCAATTCAAAAGTTTTTATTTCTGTTTTTTAAAATTTTTACTTAAATTCATTAGTTAACATGCAGTGTAAAATTGGTTTCAGATGTACAGTATGCAACAACTGTACAACAACTGTAGAGTATTCAGCGCTTCCATACAGCACCCTGATCTCATCATGCAAGTGCCCTCCTTAATCCCCATCACCTATTTCAGCCATCCCCCCCATCCGCCTCCCCTCTGGTGACCAGTAACTTTGTTCTCTATAGTTAGGAGTCTGTTTCTTAAAGAGAGAGGCAGAGCAAAATTTCTTATCTTAAAATACTATGGAAGGAACTTCTATTCAAAGTAATTTCTTAATAAGTACAAACCATACAGAATCTGCCTTTCATTTTTCATTGATAAGTAGCATAAAATATGTTATTCAATTGCTTCTGTTTGCCATCCAAGGCAATTTAGAACAAAAATAAGTAATGTATTCAGAGATTTGATGGCCTTTTCCAGAGAAGTGTACCACTGGGCAAATTTTATTAGTGGACAAAATAGAAAATGTGCACATTTTAAAAAGGAATTAAACACTTGTGGCCCAGAGAATTGCACATATTAAGTGAACATCAGCAGGGTACTATTTGCAACACAATTGTGATATATTTCAATGTCCTAGTCATTGCCTGCAGTTGTAGTTTTTGTTTCGTTTTGTTTGATGATAATGATGAATCAGATTTCTATTAACCAGGAAGTAGAATTATCCTTAATGAATCATTCATGTAACTTTCTGCCAAAACTCTAATTTTAAACTGCCTGGACAGTGGGGATCCTGAGGAGTCTTGCTGTGACACTGAGTGAGATAATATTGTTATGTGAATGTGTAATGGGAAGTGCTCAAGCCCCTTCACTAGTTTACTTCTCAAGAACAAAAGCAGTTTGTGAATAGTCTACTGATTTAAGGTGAAAGAGATATAAAAATGAATAATTAACCTAAAAATAAAACTGAGAGGAAAGAGAGGGAAGAAGAAGGAAAAGGAGGAGAAGAGGAAGGGGGGAAGCAATTTTTTTCTATTCCAGAGCAAAATTTTAGATCAGAATTGTGTAACAAAAATGAACTGTGGTGACAATAGTCCCTCAAAATTAAACCTGGCAGATTGACCCACAGAACTGAGGAACATCTAGTGCTATTTCTCATGTATTAACTCTTTTTTGTACAGGTAATTGAAGTGTTATCAATTCCAAACCTTTATTAAATATGGAGGTTATTTTTAGAAGATCCCAGCCAATAAAATTTCTGAGAATGTCTTACACTAATGGGAAATATCTTTAAGAATGTATAAATCTTTTATTTCACAATACATTTCTGTAGTCACACATGAAGGAAATTAGCCATAGTATTATGTTGGTCATAAATTGCTAACTACAAATATGAAGAAAAGTTTGTATAAATATAGTTATGTGTGTGTGTATATGTACATGTTTATGAATATAACATTTAAAAGTCATTTTTAGGACTTTATGTTTAGAAATTATAAATGAAGGACTACAAGTATTCTATTACATGGAATATTCTTAGAATAAATATTAAGATAGGTTTTATAAATAAAAATATCTATCACTTTTGATAAAAAATAAGAGAATAGTTATAAACTAAAATCCATCAATATAATAACCATTTAAATAAAAATTCAGGGAATTGAAAATAGCATTTTTTCTTATTACTATTTTTTTTATTTATTTGACAGAGATAACAAGTGGGCAGAGAGGCAGGCAGAGAGAGGGGGAAGCAGGCTCCCCGCCAAGCAGAGAGCCCAATGTGGGGCTTGATCCCAGGACCCTGAGATCATGACCTGAGCCGAAGGCAGAGGCTTATTAACCCACTGAGCCACCCAGGCGCCCCTTATTACTATTTTTTAAGATATTATGTATTATTTGAGCAATAGAGTGGGGGAAGGGGCAGAGAGAAAGAAGGAGAGAATCTTAAGCAGGTTCCCGCTGAACATGGAGCCCAACTTGGCACTTGACCTCAGGACCCTGAAATCATGACCTGCGCCAAAATCAAGAGTCAGATCCTCTATTGACTGAACCATCCAGGTACCCCTTATTACTAACTTTCAAATTGACATATAGTTGACACACAATGTTATGTTAGTTTCATTTTGATGGGCCTTATTTTATTAACGAGTGTATTATATATAACCAATGATTTTATATGTCCTACTTGATCTCCAAAATCCCATGCAGGCACATAGAACAAGAGAAAATGAGAGAACTTGGTTGCATGTGAAAATTTTTTTTAATAAAAGAAAATAAAACCCTAGAATACTATAAGCAAAATTATGCTGGGTAATTTTAAAAGCTACTAGTTTAACTATTTGAATTAATAGTTTGAATTCATTGGTATCAAAATTTGTCATAGTGATATACTGAAAATTACTAAAAATTAATTGCTGTCTTTTAAGTTATCCTAATTAACATAGATTGGTATCACTAATTTTTTCTTCTTTAAAAATCATTTGAAATGTTGTGATTTTTCCCTTTAAGAATTGCAATACACGTTGCAAGCAATAGTAAAAAAAAAAAAAGAAGTCTGATCTTAAGGTATACATACTACATCACAATGTTCTCTGAGATATTTTAGCACTATAATTTGAAAAAACTAAACTGGAAGTTAAAAAAAATAATTTGCTTCCTAGAGGAAAATTTTAGATAACTTAGAGTTGTTTCTTCATTAAACCAGCATTTAATGGATACCTAAAGACTGGGATAAATAGTGGAGACATACTGGTTAGCAAAACCAACCAGGACCTCCCAACCTTATGGATTACAGTCTAATGGGAGAAACAGACATTCATCAAATAATCCTACAAACACATGTCAGTTTACAGCTCTAAAGTGCTATAATGGGGGATTTCTTAATTCTAGGAGAACACATAATAGATTAGGTTGTATCAGAGAGGAAAAGAGAAGTTGGGAAAGATACTCTAAGAGGAACAATCAGAATGATGTATTAACTCAGTGCAAAAAGGAGTTTGAAGAAGCTGAGGAATAAAATGGAGTACCAGATGCAGAGAATAAGGGGAGATTAAACATGGTGAGGCAGGAAAGATAGATGGAGAGTAAGTCATGTTAGGAATTGTGGTTCTTATTCGAGAAGTCATGAAAAGCCAGTTTTTAACAGCTTTCATTAGATACAATTTGCATACAACAAAATTGACATACTTCAAGTGTATAATTCAATGATTTTTAAAAAATTTACAGAGTTGTGTAACCATCACCATAATCCAGTATTAAAACATTTCTGTTATCCAAAAAGAGCCACCATGCCCATTTATAGTCTCTCTCCATTCCTACCCCATAGACTTAACCAAATACTGATCTGTTTTTTGTCTATAAAGTATCATCTTTCTAAACATTTCATGTAACAGAATCATACAATGTGGATCTTATGCATCTTCAACAAGTAGTGTTGGGAAAATTGGATTTTTTAATTAGCATACTGTTTTTTGAGGTTCATCCATGTTGTCCCATTGACAGGTCCTTTTTTTTTTTTCTTTTTTTAAATTTCATGAATAATGCTATTATGGACAGTTAGGTTTAAGAATTCATGTAGAGGGGCACCTGGGTGGCTCAGTGGGTTAAGCCCCTGCCTTCAGCTCAGGTCATGATCTCAGGGTCCTGGGACTGAGCCCTACATCTGGCTCTCTGCTCAGCAGGGTGCCTGCTTCCCCCTCTCTCTATATACCTGCCTCTCTGCCTACTTGTGATCTCTGTCTGTCAAATAAATAAGTAAAATCTTAAAAAATGAACAAACTATCCTCAAAACTCAAAATTAAAAAAAAAAAAAATTCATGTAGCCCTATGTATTCTCCTGGGTAGACAATTAAGAGTGGAATTACTGGGCCATAGGGTAACTTTATTTAACTCTTTAAAAACTACCAAACTCCTTTTCCAAAGTAGCTGCTCCATTTTACATTTCCACCGACAATATATAAGATCTCATTTTTCCACATCCTTGTCAATACTTGTTATCATCTGTCTTTTGATTGTAGCTATTCTCATTGGTATTAAGTGATATCTTAATGTGGTTTTAATTTGCATTTCCATAATGACTAATGAAAATGAGCTTTATTTTATGCAACCTTGAGGAAATTTGAACTTTTTTGAGGAGAAGGGGCTTGCAAAGGATAAATAAGAGAATTGGCCACACAGAGAATCTAAAAGAGTATGTCATGAAAGCCAAGGAGAAAAGAGAGAAAGATTAACAATATTAATGTTACCAAGAATCCAAGAAAAATGAGAACTGAGAACAGTACTTTAGTGTGGTTAGATGGCCTTATCAGCAGCTCACTGGATCCAATGAGGTAGACTGAAACCAGACTGGAGAAGACTTTTTTTTTGTTTTTTTGGGGGGTTTTTTTGACATGTTTGTGTGTAATGGGAAGAAGAGAGACTCCTGAGCAGATGGAAAGGAAACATAGACTTGAGAAACAATTATACTTTTGTGGGAGAACATTGAGTTGATATAAAATCTGTTAGGGGGCACCTGGGTGGCTCAGTGGGTTAAGCCACTGCCTTCAGCTCAGGTCATGATCTCGGGGTCCTGGGATCGAGTCCCACGTCGGGCTCTCTGCTCAGCGGAGAGCCTGCTTCCCTTCCTCTCTCTCTACCTGCCTCTCTTGTGATTTCTCTCTGTCAAATAAATAAATCTTTAAAAAAAAATCTGTTAGGAAAAATCTAATGGAGAGAAAGAGATTGGTTATATAAAAAAGAATGGGTCATTTGTAAATAATAAATTTATCTGTTTATTTGCATATACTAACTGCCTAAAATATGGATGGTGGAGTGTTTTCCTGCTAGTACTACAAATCAGTGTGAGACCCTCTTTTTCACATAGGAATTTCTCAAGTATAAAATGGTTAAGTGAAATAATGTCATTGAAAGATGTTTTTATAAAAGTTTCTGTATTTATGTTAGTTAACATAAATATTCATGCTGTCTAGCAAATGTTTTAAAATCACCTGATATAACATTTTCAGACCTACTGTTGCTCTGTTCATGTTTTCTACAACTTTCTGGTCCTACAGGGAAAAAAACCATACCTGAAATAACTCCCTGATGCAGCCAAACAAGGAAAAAAAATTTTCCTACCTTACTCTTAAATGTAACAGATAAGGACTTAGTGGTGTCGTAAATCTCTCGCCAAGTCCTAGTTTACATAACCTTACTTTTCCTTCATGATCTAGTGCCTTCATTTAGGAATCTGAATGGCTTCCCTTGGTCCTTACTGTTCTATATTCAGAAGAGAAATTCATTGAGGAGGTTGGGGGGAGGGGTGGGAATCAAGGGGATACTCTCCCTCTCCTCTGCTATGGGGAAGATGATGGTGGCAGACACTGCGAGTTTCCTCTTTAATATCCACTTCTTTCTTTATTATTACTATTACTATTTTTTAGGGCAACAGGACCCCCAACTTAAATTTTAAAAATTCATTTCCAGTCTAAGAAAGGAGATGAATGAGACATAAACAGAAAATTCTTAGAGCTTGCTGGGAAAGTTGGCTTTCCTTATTTAGATCATGAGCATTCCACATTTCCTTTTTATTATGTGCCAGCATCGTGGATGTGAAAGCTGTAGTAGCAACAGCAGCAGCATATTGCAGTCATGAGGGAAAGGCCACAAGTATTGTCTTTAAATCCTGGAGCCACTGAATGAAATATAGCAACTGCCCATCTACAGAAAATATTTTTTTTTTTCAGGAGGAAAACAAAAACAAAAACCTTAAAGCACTGTTTATTTATTTATTTATTATTCCTACTTGCAGCCAAACAGACTCCAAGTCAGGGGTCCACAAACTTTTTCTGAAAAGTCCTGGATAGATAATAAATATTTAACATTTTACAGGCCATATTTTCTCTGTTGCAATTCCTCATCTTTGATATTTTAGCACAAGATAAACCAGAGACAATATATAAACAGATAAATGTAGTTATGTTCCAATTGTTTATTTGTAAAAAGAGTTGACTAGCCAGATTTGGCTCATGACCACTGACCCTTCTTCCAACTGATAAAAGGTAAAAGTGAAGATGTTTTCTTAATTGTGTTTATGTTCTAGTTAGTTACTGACATGGTAATTTCTTGGTAGCTGGATAGTATGTAGCAATGAAGTAAAAACTCCATATGTGGCAGGCAAGAAGAGGGGAGAAGCAGAAAGCAAGCAGAAATTGACCAGTCTCTGTCTCTGGCTAAGAGACCTCAGGATTTTAGGAGGATTTGGGAAGATCTGAATTCTTGTATTGAGCATCTTGTTCGGTAGTAATTACAAACACCTTTTATTCATTGTATTGGTTTTCCTGCTTAATACTAGTTCCTAGTATTAAAGCAGGATTGTTAAACTTATTTTCTGAACCAGTATACAATATTTGGGGTCAAATATGAGTTTGTGCACCAACCTGGCAATCAAAATGCTACATATAGTATTGTTTCTATGAGAAATAAAGTCCAAATTACAAACAACTAAACTTCAAATTAATGTTTGGAACCAAACATTCATGAATCGGTAACTCTCCCTGCATAGAACTATTCATTATAAGCTAGATTTTCCCAGCGCATAAAAGTGACTCCTTGGGTATTAATTGGCCACTATAGTAAACTGCATTAATTTTCTCTTGAAACTAAAATATTATTTAGTAAATTAATGCCACGTTGCACCATTGGCATCATATTAATTAGTAAATTAATGCCACATTGCACCATTGGCATCGTACAGGTTTAGGGAATTTAATGAAGTTTTCATTTATGCCTAACTTACTAGGCAGTAGCTTATACACAGTAAGGCAGCCACTTTAAAATACAAGCTGCAATGATAGTTGAAACGTATTTAGCAGGCTCTATTAAACAAAGTGCTTCACTTATGGTAAATTCTTGAAGCCAACTAATAAATCATGACTGGTATTGAGAACTTAGCATTAAGCAATATGAATTTGTTAAGTTTATGCACGTTGGAGAGAAAATATATTCAGAATACCTAGAGAAATTGAGATGATAAAATTTTACATTTATACATTTTAAATGAAGTAGTTTTAATGAGTTTGAGATAATTTAGGTTAGATTCTTCTTGTTCTCCTCTTCCTTATCCTGAGCTTCTTCCTTCCTTTCCCTTCCATTCTTTTTTCTCTTTCTTGAAAAATTCAATTAATAATAAAATGGGATTGAAATTAAAATCAAAATTAACTGTAAGTAACACCACCAAGAGTGATGATTTGGGGGAAAAAGTAAAAAATAAAAAGGACAAAGCCTCACATGGGGAACAATTTCTGCAAAAATTAAAACTGTTAGTATTCTAGAAAGTAGGATGGTTTGTATAGATAGGAGTTTAGGTCTAGAGAAAAATAGAGTCAAAAACAATTCATACCAGATTAGAAGATGCAGAGGAAAGAGAGTAAAAAGAAAAAGTAGGAAAGTATGAAATTGATAGCAGTCAGAATAAACTGGAATTGGCCATTCTCTTCAATCATTATCAAGAACCTTGAGATAGAGTTAAAGAACGGTGTAATATGGAACTGTCAATCTTATATTTGCCGCCTTAGCTTTTATATTGTATGACTTTAAATATATATATATATATCATTCTGTAAGTGGATACACCCTCAATTATATATCATATAATGAATTGACTTTCAAAAAATTTAATATATTTATTGATAGTAATTCACAGAGGCACATTGTGTATCTCTAATTTGGTACATTCACACGTACATATGAACACTCACATGTGAAACATTTTTATGAAACTGTATTGTCATTTGCTATGAACACTCGTTATTCTCTTTTTTAAATTTATTTAAAATTTTGGTAGCAATACGTTGTGTTGATTTTACAATAATGAAAATAGTGGTATCCTGGAAAAGGGTGTGGAAGATCTAAATGCAGTGGAGTCACATAGTAAGAACACAGTGGTAGTCAGTAATGCAATTTTATTCTAATGGAAAATATGATTTTTTTTCTGAAAGTATATAACTAACACACTGCTTTAAGGTAAAACTCATATCTCCACTTTCTTTAATATTCTTCTTATTGATACTGTTCCTGTTAGTAAACAACTTACATGTTTAAATACATTCTTTGCTGCTTCTGAAAAATGAACCAAATCTGTGGGTTTCCAGAATATTGTTATAATATACTGAACAATATTTTAAACATTGTGTAGATATTTAGGAGAGGAGCTAATAAGCTTTCTTAGCCACAAATTTACACCTATGTGAATATGTATGAAATATTATTATATATTATTAGATAGTTTAAGAATATTTGTATCATTTCATGATATATGTAATAGTGTAAAATTAAACTTATCTAAAGAAGGGATTATAGTCATGTACATATTGTAAGGAAATATAGAGTAATTAAATACAAATATCAAATACAAAATAACTTAGTCTTTAAAATCAATTAATAGAATATTCATGTTATAAGGAATTTAGATAGCTATGAGTATTATAATTAAAGATATTCATAACATAAGCATTTGGACTAAATTAATATTTCAAAAATTGTCAACAGGTATTACAATATTGTTGTGATTGAAAACAAGTTCCAAGACCAAAGAAAACTGAAATGTTACTTTGATGACATGTAAGGGAGGTTTTGGTCATTAACAAATGTGTGTGTGTGTATATATTTATTAACAAATGTGTGTGTGTGTGTAACATATCTCTTATTCTATTTAAGGGTTCGTTTTCATTATTAAAAAGGTATGGTTGTAGGCCATAGCCACATTGTTGGCCTTATAAATTTTATAACACAGTCTTTAGCTATCTGTGGATTCATGGAAAAGGTAGAAATGGAGCCAGATTATATGATAGACCACATCAACATGATTTTTAAACACTATCCTTCAAAATATTTGCTCTCTTACCACTCAAAATAGAAGAGGATGGTTCACCTGTACTTTGCTTTCAATTCAGTACATATTACAATATTTTGAAAAAGATGCATATTATTGGTTTCCTTCCTGTTTTGGTAGTTATTTCATTTTTTTCAAGGATATATTACTTCCAAATGACTTAACATTAATGAATTTCTGCCTAGCTTGTACATATAAAATAGTATAACTTATAGAAATTGGTCATTTCTAAATTTTAAAGATTGAATAAAAATTCTCAATATAATGTTTAAAAAAGTAACTGTTGTTAGCATTTATTATGGAGAGCCCTGGAACCCCACCTTGAAATGACAATTTATGTTCCTCCCAAAGCTGCAAAGGAATTGTTCTCAAACTCAGCTGTACATTAGTTTCAACTGAGAAGTCTTTGAAAAATATGTATGCCTGACTTTGACCTTAGAGCATTCTGAAATGAGTTCCAGGCACCCATAAATCCAGTACAGACAAAATAATAATATATAATATATTGTTTTGAGTTCTTAGCATGTGCCAGGAATGGTTTTAAGTATTCAATATGTATTTATATATGAAATTTCTAGAACAACTCTATTTATGAAGCATGCGATCCAGTAATAGCTATTTTAAAGCTGAGAAAGCTGAGGTAGTGGGAAGAAGTTCAGTTGCACAATTTGCAAATAAACGATGGAACCCATGAACAAATCCAGTAGACTAGTTCATGGAGGTCATATCCTTCACTCCTACACTCTCCTGCTTCTGTAACTTTCCTGCCTTTAAGAACATCAGAGTAGGAGGGGAGATTTTCAAAAACTACAAAATAACTAAATGTTACATCAGGTAGTACTGCCAACAAGGGAAATAGTATTTTAGGGAGAAAAAAAAAGTGATAATCTGTATTAGCTGAAGCAGAGGAAGAATGATTCAGTAAGTTGTGCATTATTGTTGGCGGCTACTAGAGAGAGATCATGGGTTTAGTCTTGAATTTGGCTCTGTAGTTATTCAGTTGATATAAAATTATCTCTTGCAGATTATAGACTTGGTGGCAACATTCCTGACAATTAGTTTAAATATATAGTTATACCAAACACTGAATTAGAAATGATTTCTTTTTTTTTTTTTTTTTTTTTTTTGAAACAGGGAAAGTTTTTGTGTGGTTTGCTCTCAACTGCCTCCCAAGAATTTACTGGCACTTGGCTCACACCTCATCTAGCTATTACATTTACTTGTACATTCAAAATGTGCATATTCACATTTTAACTCATTTTCGACGTTTAAATCTCCTTGAAAGTGAGAACTTTCATCATCTTTGTGGTCCTTCAACTCTTTGTTTATACTATATTCAGTCATGAAAAATTTTATGTTGAATTTATAAATGAATGAAACTCTCATCAGAAATCAGTATCATTGTTGTTAGAGTGATCTTACCTTCTGGGCATTTTAGTGTAACAGTGAAGGATACTTAAGACTAATGCTAGAGATAGCATTTTAAAAGACACTGCTACTCAGAATGCTAATATATGATAAGTAGCTTGCCCCAGAAAGAAAATCATCAAGGAGCCTGCAAAGAAAAAGAAATGCTTCTTTCATCAGGGAAGTTTCGCTCAGAAAAAGAAGTCAGTTGAACAATAACAAAAAGTACTTGCTGCCATAGATGTCCATTTGACACAAATTCCTCACCTCTTCATAGGCCTCTGACTTGTAGCTGCACTTGGAAGTAACCAGTCTGCACTAAAGTGGGACTGTCTCAAACACTTAAGTGATAATAAATTTATTTATTACTCATTCCCTTTTATGAAGAAATGACTCTAAATGAGTTTTAACAATGGCCACACTTTGCCTATTCAGTCCATATAACCTCACCCACCTTTTTTCACCAGCAGGCACTAGACAGCTCTAAAATATTTTATTCTCCTTAGAGGATTCATATTAAATACTCATTTACCAGCAGTTTCATTGTGGCTAATGCACAAGAGAAACAGATGGGAAAGGCCCATGTTTATTGATAAAGGTCTGGTCAAATACATCATAGTATTATAAACACAGTTGATGAAAGAGCTATGCAGATCCTTATGTATTCAGTAATGCAATTTTTAAATGAAGTATAAGTGAAAACATCAAGGTTTGGAACTGTGCTATGAGAATAATGCCATTCGTGTAAAAAACGCATATACTTGCACACACCTAGAGTATCTCTGGAAAGATTTCAAAGAAACTGGGGTGCCTGGGTCGCTCAGTAGGTTAAGCTCCTGCCTTTGGCTCAGGTCATGATCTCAGGGTCCTGGGATCAAGCCCTGCATTGGGCTTTCTGCTCAGCGGGGAGCCTGCTTCCCCCTCTCACTACATACCTGCCTCTCTGCCTACTTGTGATCTCTGTCTGTCAAATAAATAAATAAAATTTAAAAAAAAGAGAGAGAGAGATTTCAAAGAAACTGCTAAGAGCGGTAGCTTTAGAGAAGGGTAACTGTGACATGGGACCAGACTAGGAGGGAGCCTTATATCTTTTTGAATTTTGCAGCATACACATGAATCTGCCCTTTTTTAAAAAAAAGTAATTTAAAAAATCTCTTCTCAGAAAAAAAAAAATTCTACTCAGTTTAACCTCTTCTGGTACCTGCAGGTTGTAGGATTGTGGTACTGAGCAGGTCCCTCAGGGTCCCTCATCGTTATGGCACATCATGGATTCTCAATGAATGAATGAATGAATGACCACTCAGCTTTCCTCCTAGTGTCTGCTCTCACCTGGAATTATCATGCTGCAGATGAAAACAGATAGGAAGTAGAACTTAAAAACATGGAATTCAATCTCAAATCTGCCTTTGAGTGTATGCTACTGAATTTCTGTAACCCTCAGCTTTTCCACCAATAAAATGGAACAGAACCTACTTCACAGGGCTGTAGTACAGACGGAAGAAGATCATATACATACGTATTATTATACAAAGACTATTACTTATGTGAATATTGTCAACTGTAAGGATTTATAGAAATGCTACAGTGCCTTGCATGTAATAAATGCCAAACACATACATGTTAAATAGAACTGAACTGCAGGCGGTCCCCAATTTGTAATGGTTCAACTTATAATTTTTTGACTTATGATTTTTTAACTTTGCAAGGCTGCAAAAGTGATACATGGTTCCTAGAAATGGTACTTTGTATTCTGAATTTTGATGTTTTCCTGGTCTAGTGATATGTGGTATGATCCTTTCTGGTGAACCTGGTCAGCAGCCCTGAACAGTTGCAAGGGTGAACAACTGATACAACCACTCTGTTTTCACTTTCAGTATAGTATTAAATAAATTGCATGAGATACTCAATACTTTGTTATAGGGTAGGCTTTGTGTTAGGTTATTTTGCTCAAGTGTAGGTTAATCTAAGTATTCTGAGCACGTTTAAGGTAGGCTAAGCTAAGCTATGGTGTTTGCTAGTTAGATGTATTTAATGCATTTTCAACTTAAGTATTTTCAACTTAGATGGGTTCATCTGGGCATAATCCCATCATAAGTTGAGAAAGATATGTAGTAAAAAGTACCTATTGATTAAGTAGTAAATAGTACCTATTGATTACCTATTGATTAAAAAGATAGTTAAAATGTACGACTTCACATCAAGAGTTCCTTAACCTTTCTGAATTGTTATATTAGGTGATCATTTATTAGTTACTCCTTTGTAGGTATCACTGATGTGAATGGTACAGTTAGTTCTGGGAAGGATCCTATTTTATACCTCCTGTTTATATAATATTTCATTTTTTACATATTGTAATTATATGAACATTACAAATTAGCCCTCATCAATTAGCATTTTGGAAGTTAGCAGGGGTCCCAATATATGCTTAGAACCAATACCCACAGTAGCTTTCTCCCACATTAGAACCAGTACCCACAGAACCAATACCCTTACCTCCTTGCCCTTACAGCATTTTAGATAGAGATTTTGCCAGGAAGTGCTACCTCCTATGGTAATTAATTAAACATGCAAACAATTGGCTGTTAATCATCTGATGATAACAGAGAAGAAAATTTTCATCTCAGCAAAATGTTTTTTCAGATCATTTCTATAAAGATATTGTGACTATTGCTTTAAAGAACAAGGCCATTCTTAGTTGTTCAAAAAGTGGAGAAGTGGGTTTTGTTGTTCCGGTTATGCATTTTTTTCACTCTACTGGAAATGTATTAACATGACTTACATATATACTTGACTTGGATTCCAATACAGGATGTTTTCTTTTCCTGTGCTGTTAGTTCAAGATCATATTCACTTTTTCAGAGAACTTTCAGATCTTATTTTTAGCTCTTATTGAATTTGTCTTTTTAATAAGTTTTTAGATTCATTTAGAAATCCATTCTGATATATCTTATTTATTATATTGTGTATCTTACATTTTGGGTAAAACATCATCTTCCTAATTGGTGTATTAAATAGGTAGCAATGCAAAGTATGTAATTTAATTTTGAAAAAGATCAGTTCATTTTCCACTACTTACAGAATGAGACTTGTATGTTTTAGCCACAGAACATGCTTCTATCCAACAAAAGGAATTTGACAGACCTCTATTCCAAATGGATTGTTCATAATTGCTGCAGACTCAATTGCCCTTAGTTCTTGCACTTCTTCTTTCATATGAAATTTTATATTTATTGCTCATAATATTATTAGTGACCCTGTTTTTTTTACACCCAGGGAGTTGAAGTTTAGTGAAATCACATTAGAATATTCTGAAAGATTTATTTATTTATTTATTTGAGAGAGAGAGAGCACACAATGAGTGGGGGGAGGGATAAAGGAAGAGCATCCTAAAATGGGGACACCCGGCTGAGTGCGGAGCCCCACAGGGGCCCTCAATCTCAGGACCCTAAGATCATGACCTGAGCCAAAATCAAGAGTCGGAAGCTAACCAAATGAGCCACCCAGGTGGCCCACATGTTAGAATTTTTATGTATTCTAACATATTCTAAAAATGGAATTAATATTTTATATGATGCTCCACTGGATCATGTGTGCTTATGGCCTAGTGTTTGTTCTTGAAATAATTTTCTGTATATTTTTACACATTTGTCCTGTAGTTTAAAAATGAAACATCTGTGGGGAAGAGTAAGAAAGTTAAGTTTTGCATTATAAAATGCTAAACTCTTAAGAATACACGTTTGTCATTTCAAAGGATTGTTAAAAAATGAATTCCAGGGGCACCTGGGTAGCTCAGTGGGTTAAGCCTCTGCCTTTGGCTTATGTCATAGTCCCAGGGTCCTGGGATCGAGCCCCATATGGGGCTCTCTGCTCAGTGGGAAGCCTGCTTCTCCCTCTCCCTCTGCCTGCAGCTCGGCTTGCTTGTTCTCTCCCTCTCCCTCTTTCTTTGTCAAATAAATAAATAAAATCTTTAAAAGGAATGATTTCTATACTGGATAGCAAATAAAGCATTAAGTAAAGACTATTATTCTATTAGTGTCAGATTTGCGTTTGACTGTGTTCTAAAAATTTCTTCATTTTCACTTTTTGTATTTACCTAATGGAAATCTAACAACCATCAATATAGATTTAACAACTGGACATGCATGGTAAAAGGTCATTTTATGCTTGTTGACCCATCTTACCTCACTGTATTGTTTAGAAATACAAGTATTGTTTGTTTGTTGCCCACCATTATTTAGAAATTCAGTGTGAACACTTAACTGTTATAAAAATAATAACTAGTATATATAAATCACTTTTTCAAACCAAAATCAAGTTCATGAGCTTTATCTGTGTTCTATTACACACACACGAAAATATTTCTTTTAAATGTATATTGGAGATATTTTCTTTAAGATTTTGCATTTTGAGTCCTAATTAAGATCAAAATTCCTTGATTCCATGCTATTTCAATATTAAGTCTGACAGATCACATTACTAGACTATCTTATCACTAACCTTTTTTCAGAGATTTCATTAAAATTCTTGTAAGTCTATTTTCATTTTGGGTTTTTTTTGCTTTGGTTTGGTTTTTGGTTTTTTGGTTTTTTTTTTTTTAGATTTTATTTATTTATTTGACGGACAGACATCACAAGTAGGTAGAGAGGCAGGAAGAGAGAGAGGGAGGAAGCAGGCTCCCTGCTGAGCAGAGAGCCTGATGCAGGGCTTGATCCCAGGATTCTGGGATCATGACCTGAGCTGAAGGCAGAGGCTTAACCCATTGAGACACCCAGGCACCCCTGTTTTGTTTTGTACCATGTGTATTAGTTTTCTCTTGCTACCATAAAAAAAGAACAAAAACAAAAAACAAAACACCTACCACAAAACTCCTAAAGCAACACTCATTTATTATCTTCTGGTTCTATGGGTCAGAAGTCTGGATGCAGCAGGGTTGGCCTTTACCTGGAGGCTCTGGGGAAGTATGTCCCAAGTTCATTCATGTTGTTGTCAGAATGTGGGGCTTTTGTATTTGTAGAATCATGGCCTCCATTTCCCTTCCTCTGTCAACTGGAGCTAGTCTTAGATCTTAAAATCTACTCCCATATCTTCTCATGTTTCCCATGTGGCCACTCCAGTAATGGCAGGTTGATTTCCTCTCATATTTCAGATCTCCCTGGTTCCTCCTTCTATAACATCTCTTTGACCTTAGCTGGAGAAATTTCTCTGCTCCTAAGGGCTGATGTGTTAGATTGGGCCCACTGGCAAAGATCCAGGATAATATCCTTATTGTAAAGTCTATAACTTTAATTACATCTGCAGTGTTCGTTTTGCCATGTAATGTTCCATATTCACATGTTCCAGGAATTAGAGTATGGACATCTGTATAGGGCTGTTCATCTATTATACAATGTTTTTAAATTGTTTTTTCTTCCACTTCATGCAGGGAATTTTTTTTTCCATACCTGTAGGTAAATTTAATATTTTAGTGGGGAAAAATGGAGACTTATGAATATTCTCCATCTTGTAACTTAAATATATCTGCTATATTTAAATTTTAATTAGAAATTGATTAAGATCAAAAATCTTTACACAAGTGCTTGAAGCTCAAAATCTATAAAATGTTGATTGGTTCACATCTGTACATAAACCCGCCATTCTTACTGATTGTTTTTAATTCAAAGCCCAATAACTAATTATAACTAACTAATAATTGAAGGCCACAGATTTTACCTTTTGACCTGTTATTAGGCCTCTGATTTCCTTTTGCATCAGCTTCATTGATTCTGTTCTTATGCTGTTGAGATTTTCCACTTGAACCACAGAAATCATTTTCTCAATTTTCTAAGATCATCTTTCACGGTCAATTATAGAGACTGCATATATGTCCCCAATAAGTTGTGAGAATCTTCAATGTTTCCTTGGTTGAAATCAATTCTTATGTTTGAATATTGCCAGAAAGTTAGGTAAGAAATGAATCTGTTAATCATTTGTTAGAAACCCTATTAAAATTTTATATTTAAAACCTCGTCTCTATGTGCTATTTGTTTTCCTACATTTTCCAATTTAGGACATTTTTTTTTTTTAAGATTTTGTTTATTTATTTGACAGAGAGAGTGAGAGAGCACAAGCAGGGGGAGCAGTAGAAGGAGAGGGAGAAGCAGGCTCCCAGCCAGGTAGGGAGCCCGATGTGGGGCTTGATCTTAGGACCCTGTGATCGTGACCTGTGCCAACGCAGATGCTTAATCATCTGAGCCACCCATGCATCCCCAGGAAATTTATTATTTTTGGTTATTATTTATTAGCTTCCATCAATTCCAATTACAGTAGATTTTGTTTCACTTTGCTAATTATAAAAAATATAATTTAAATATCATAACACCTAATTGGTTCTTAAGTGTGTATGTAATTTAGTTGTAGACATTTCTTTTCAAAATTGACTTCAGATTGTAGTTAATTGGGTATTTTGGTGTAATAGTGAGTGTATTGGTGAAATTGTTACAATGTGGTTAATTTAGATCGACTGTATTAAGTATAGAAATCATTATGTCTTAAGATTAAAGAACTTCATGGCACTTCAATTTTACTTTTACATAGAAGTTTATCCAAAAATAATGAGTCTGTTAGAATCTAACTCACTTAAAGATTTTTGTTTATAAGGTATATATCCTTATGCCTAAGATATTGAAACTCAGGGGAAAATACTATCAATTCTCCTGTAACAAAATGTTGCATGAAGGACATGAGACAGAAAAAGATATTTCCTATCTTGCATTTTGCCTATTCTCAAGGGCCATGTGCTAGTACTTCTAGCTCTGACCCTCTTAAATGTGTGACTCAATATAGTATCAGCTAGGGACACATTTTTAAAGGGAAATATCCAGAAAATCAGGAGTATAACCATTTATAGATGTGGCTCCTAGTACAAAAGGGAAAAATCACTGTTAATGGTGTGATACGGGTTTCAAAATACCATATATTACAAATGTATTTTTTGACATCTTTTTCCCCCAACCCCCAAATTACCATAATTTTATTGATAAAAGTTCTTTTCCAGGATGAAATAATGAATATAATTTTAGTGTATAATTTGCAGAAATCAAATCTTGTTCTATACTTGGATTTTGCTGCGACATGTCAGAAACTAAATGAGGTACATCTATATCCCACGTCTCCCCCGTACCTTGGAGAATTCAGTGTCTCTTCACCTTACTATTTAGGATAGAGACTAGGCAAGGTCATATAGTTTGCCTTAAACTGAAAATCGCATTAAGCTAAGTGTGTTGTTTAAAAGAGACCTAGACAGCGCCTCCTAACTCTCTACCTGTTTCCAGTAAATGGATTTCCAAATGGCACACATCATATCATAAACCCAGATCAGAGATCAGCAGCTTTACTGAGTAATTCCGTGTATTGTCTACTGCAGTATTCTTAATTGTGCAGCATTCTGTTTCTTACTAAAGTTTAAATATAGATTTTTCTGAATGATTTTAAGTAAATCAGACTATTGGAAATTGCGGCGCCTGGGTGCCTCAGTCGTTAAGCGTCTGCCTGCTGCTCAGGTCATGATCCCAGGGGTGGGGTCCTGGGATAGAGCCCAGCATAGGGCCCCCTGCTCAGCAGGAAACCTGCTTCTCCCTCTCTCACTCCCCCTGCTGTGTTCCTTCTCTTGCTGTATCTCTCTCTCTCAAATAAATAGAATCTTAAAAAAAAAAAAAGGACTACTAGAAATTATTTGCTAAATAGACTCACCTCACAATTCGTTGGGGTTTCTGTTTCCCCAGGCTATGGCTTGAGGATGCAGCCTCTTGAACACCCCAGGAGGCTGAAATATGCTAAGCATGTTCTGGATGGAGAGACAAATCACTTTAGAAACAAATTCTTCGTCGCTGCATAGATTCAGGTTTTAAAAGTCATGGCAAAATAAGATTTCTTATTAGAAATTTGTTTCACTGGAAACATATCAGAAACACATTTAGTCTGTAAACACAGTCTGCTGAGTACTTCAGCTGCATCCCCCTAAAGGGAAAGTTGTTCCACTTAATCTGCCCTAGTTATGCTTCTGTTAGTAATCTGAGAGGAAATATGGGAACCATGCATCTTCCATGTCCTTCCCTCAAAACCGCCAAGCCAGAAAGAAGTGAAAAATGTTTTTCCTAGACATTGATACTAGAAAATATTAAGAAGTAGAAGTAACAAAATAGAGTCAAAGGTACAAACATCAGAAGCTTGCTTAAACAGCTTTCACCCCATCTAATTGCTTTTCTGTCAGCAGGATTATTAACAATTTTGGACATCTGAAAATTAAATTAACAGCCTGAAAATATTTTACAGAATGAGATAGAGCATGATACATGAAACATAATGACCCCACTGAAATTCAGCCAAGCCAGTGCAGCTACTCATTTAGAGAAGACAACTAGTTAATCATCACCGAGCAAATTAGACAGAGCAAATTAGTTTGCTACATTCCACAGTCTTAGCTACCAAAAAGAGTATATGCCACTAATTAGAATGAAAGGACTCTAAGCATATTATTATCTATATAGAAAGAGAGAGCAAAATTGTAGCTTGAATTGCTTCTATCAAAGCTTGAAACCTAGGTTACGTAGACAGAAATTACATGTGCAAGAGCCTAGCTGTGTGTGTGTGTGTGTGTGTGTGTGTGTGTGTGTGTGTGTGTGTTCTCAAAGAATTCCAATTAACCTTGGGAAAAAGTTTTACACTTCATTAGGTCAAGATGCGAGAGAACGCTAAAGCAGCCACTGCTTATGTGTGTGCGAACACACATACACACACACACACACAGTTAAAACACAAAACATTTTTAAAAAGCATGGTCCCTTTAATTGAAGACTAAAGTAGCCATTCCATATATTTTATTCTTACACAGTCTTAAACTATTTTTTTTCTTTTAAAAAGTGTATCGCCACCGCATGTGAAGTAAATATTTGGACTTAGTTTATCACTGGAGATTAATCTGAAATCATATTTTGTAGCCTTAATTAGCATTCATTTGCTTAATTGTCATTCTCAGCCCCATCATTTCCATTTTTCACTAACTTGAACAATGCTATCTTCTGCTGTTTGCACTTTAATTTAAATTTCTATTAAGGTTTATGAACAGTAATAAGGTCCTGTTTGAATATTCATTAGCTTCTGAATTGTGAGCTATGAAAAGGTGCTTTCTTTTACCTTAATGAAACTGGCACAGCATGGAACTGATCAGTTGTGACATTTGATTTGAGGCATCCAGTGAATTTTCTCATTGTTTATTGACATGTCTTGTCCAAACAGCTCCCTCGCAAGTGAGCGGAGTGATGAAGGAGAGGGTGCTGCAGCGGAGTGTCGAGCTTTCCTGGCAAGAACCAGAGCATCCCAATGGAGTCATCACCGAATATGAAATCAAGTATTACGAGAAAGTAAGTGCTAAGAACAGCTGAAATGTGCAGCCGAGGTGTCTCATGTCATCCTCCTGCACTGTAGACTAAACTTGGTCATTATGCCAGCTATTTGGAGCTATTTTGAAATTCATAGTTAATTTTAGCCCTTTTTAATAACCATCTCAGGTTCATCATTATAATTATGATTTCTGTGTATTAAGTTTCTGGGTTATACAAAGGAGACTATTCCATTAGTGGGTATATTTGTTCAATTTTTGATATAATAATGAGATGTAGGATTTTTTGGTACTGTAGGGCCACACAGCTCAACGCGTTTTTTGAAGAATGATTCTTTTAGGATCTCTGCTTGGACCCTTAATGATTTCTTTTATTTATGTGGTTTCATTAATAATGATGGTGGCCTCAAGTAATTTAGTAATTTGAACAAATAAAAACATTTTCAGTGATAAATAGTGTAGTTCCTCCAAATTTCAGAATCAGACGATGATGTACTGCTGCTTTAAATTCCTCCTGAAATTTGTTCTACATATGGCATAATAATCATACCTAGCACTTCTTCACACTTCTTTCTCCATGAAAAATAGGATGGCTAAAACCCAAATGCTGCCCTTTAATCTTCATAATGGCTGAGTTTTAGTAAATAGTGACATAATTGAGTGTATGAGTGCATTTACTTCTGACCTATCTGGAGGAGGGTGGGCACCCTGTTCACAAATTATTATATAGGCTCCACTTCACAGAAAGACTTGATTCAAGGTTTGAAACACAGAAATGATTCATATTACTAATATGAATATTGGTAATTGATATTAATGTTATTATTAATATAAGTGTTACTTATTGACTTCAATATGTTAGCTAAAGTGCTATAATATACGTAGTCATTTTAACCATTTAGACAGAATTTCAAAATAGGACCCAAGCTTTGGAAAATCTTGGGGGTAGAATTTACTTGGCTGAACAATTTAAATATATACAGTGCATTGGCAATCAATACATTTTTCCCTTTGAAGAAAAAACAGTTTAAGATTAGTTTCAATGTTCAGATTAAAATTATAATATTTTTACTTACTATTTTCACACTAATTCATGACTTCCATGGCCAAAGTTACATTTTTAAATACCTTATTTGTGTACCAGGAAATACAGTTCTTGCCCTGTCAAATGGGTTTCTGAGGAATCTTTGTTTTTACTATTGGTTTTGTTATGTCTGTTTTCCAGTGAGCTCTAAGAGTTTATAGTTGGTCCCTTCTGAAATTTCATCAGATTTTAAAAACAATGAAATACATTTTAAAAATGTGTTAGGAAGAAAATTTAAAAAAAAAAAATGTGTTAGGTAGTAAATGACAGTAAAGTTTCTCACAGTGCAAGAAAATATTTTGCACATCCTTAGTCTGGAATAAATTTTTTCAAATAGTTTCTTTTCTATTTTGCATGACAAAACAGAATGTATCTACATTTGCTGAACTTACAAAGTTGGCAATTATTAGAACAGAATAATATATTGCATTCTAACATATGAAAGCATGTGGTCTCTATATATCATTATGTCATCTAATATCAGTTATGCTTAGTTCTTTTATTTGAGATAAAATATATATTTATAATACCAACAATCATTTTTATGAATGATTATAATTAAGACAATCAAAAATCAGCTTCACTAAATACAGTTAAAGCATAGATTTATTCAGACTTTTGCAAATAGCATGAAAGCAAATCAAAAAACCCAACTGACATTTTCAGGTTTCAATAAATAGTTTTTTGTCAGACATAGTTGAGCACCATTATTTATTATAGAACAAATAAAAAACTGTCTAAAATTGTATATTTTGATATGTAGTTTTTATAGCTTTTTAAATAAAAAGCCATTAGAGTCATTTCAATTAAGCTTTAAATTTTTATTCATTTGGATATTGTTATGATGGAGTTTTTTATATTCTTGGATTTTAATAATTATTTCATTCTTAGTCTTATCATATATGATAAGCACATTTTTAAACTCTGCAGGCCTCAGTTTTCATGAAAAATAAGGAAAATTGAACTAAGTGATGTTTAAAATATTGCCAAACCATCAATTATACAGTGCTTTAACTTTTATATTGATAGTTTTAATTTAAAATATTCCATTAAATACTGTTTTGTAAAAGTGGTTCTATTCTGTGAGAAATGTAGCTTTCAATGAAAGCAATTGATATGTCAGTATGGTGGTGGTATTAGCTAAATTTCTTGATTTAATACCTTTCCTCATTTTTCGCATATGGCCTTTTGGTTGCTGAATAACATTCAGAAAAAGTATTAAAAGACTACATTATGAAGGGAAGACCTCTATTAAACCATAGATTTTACAAGCATACCCAGGTTTTGGTTAACAGGATATTTGATTATATTTATGGCTAAATAGTTCTTGCCACTGTGCCCTCTACCAACAAAGCAAAAGCTCAAAACATATAAATGGTTTAACAAAATTATTTCTCTTTGAAATTTATAGAACAAAGGCATGTGTTCACATTTCCATTTTATATTATCTTAGAAACAACTCAATGTTATAATATTCCACAGGGTACAATGTAGCCCTTTATAAAAAACAATGCAGCAAATTGAAATAAATTGCAAGAATTGGCTGTCAGATTGCCTGGTTGCAATTACAATTAAATATTCCCTGAATATATTGTTTCTAGGATCAAAGGGAACGGACCTATTCGACAGTAAAAACCAAGTCCACTTCAGCTTCCATTAATAACCTGAAGCCAGGAACAGTGTATGTTTTCCAGATTCGGGCTTTTACTGCTGCTGGGTATGGAAATTACAGTCCCAGACTTGATGTTGCTACACTAGAGGAAGCTACAGGTAAAATGTTTGAAGGTAATTACCACCTCTGCTTTGGATTCTTATTCTCTATAACTGTCACATTTTTTTCCAATATTGAGGGCGATGATTTGGTTCAAGATTATTTTTATATTTAAAGGTGAATATATATGCATAAATATATACTTTGTAAATGTTATACAGAATAACAATTTAAAATTTGCTGTTTTGTTTCTCAATGTTAAAATCTCATAATTTATATGTCTTTTTAATACACACTGGGGGTTTTTGGAAAAGATGAAGTCAGAAACAGAAACTGGACTTGTTCAATTGTATATTGAAACAGGCTGTTTTTATAGAATCCAAAACAATATTATTCTGGTTGTGTCCATCAAAGGTGGAAACCCCAAAATGAAGCCAGGATATACACAGGATGGGGCAGGGAAAGATGATCTATAAAAATCTGTGTTAATTTAAGTCTCTTGATTTTTTAGCAATGATTTCCAAAATTGCAGTTCAGAGAGAAGATCTTAAAAGTTATATTTATTTTTATCACCCCTTTTCTTCTTTTATAAAATATTTCAAGCATGCCAGAGAATATATTTAAAGTATACATGAAATATTAAGAACAATAGTTAAATGAATATCTCTGTATCAACCACTCAGCCTAAAAATTGAACAACATGGGGTGACTGGGTAGCTCAGTCAGTTAAGCCTCTGCCTTCGGCTCAGGTCATGATTCCAGGGTTCTGGGATTGAGCCCTGCATCAGGCTCCCTGCTCAGTGGGGAGCCCACTTCTTCCTCTCCCTCTGCCTGCAACACTGCCTACTTGTGCTCTCTCTCCATCTCTCTGTCAAAAAATAAATAAAATCTTTTAATTAATTAATTAATTAATTAATTAAACATCACCAGTATCTTGAATCCCCTTTATCATTTTGTTCTGTAGTTCCACAGAACATAACAAAAATGCATGTGTCTGTAGGGTACCACAAATAAGCAGATGTATGTGGGAATGCGTGTCCCAGTTTACTGTCAGAGTGTAAGTTCAGAACAGCGTGAGTGCCATGCTGGTTTTTCTTCCATTATCTGAGGAATCAGGGTGCATTTCTGTATTTTGGAGTTCTTGATTTCTACTGATATTACCACTAGGCACAAGGTTTACCCAGCTGTTACCTCGTCATCTTGCCAGTATAGTCCTCCCACAAAATTCTAAACAGATGAATTAAAAAATATATTATGTGGTTTTCTTTTCTCAATTTTTAATTAAAATTTGTAAGTAAATTAAATCAGTACAATTTTTACCAGTTATTTTGACTTCAGAAAAATATTTTTATAGGTCTTTTAAAAGAAAAATTGACAAATACTCTTTGATCAGCAAATGCTTGTTAGGTTTGCTGTGTTTTTAAATTAAGCAGTAACTCTCAGAACCTCAAATATATTCAGTGGCCACAAAACATTAAAGTGTTTTACATTAAGATATCAACATTTGAAGATTTCCGTGGTCTTGTATCAGATATGTTCTAGTAGTTTTCAATTTAGGCTGATCTCATGATATTACTTTGTGATTTCTCATATAATAAAACACCCTAAGGGATGTGTTATCATATTCTAATGAATAGCTTAAACTTGTTAGACACATTAGTTATCTCACATTACCTAATCATTCCTTATCAGTTAAACCTCTAAGTTTGAAAACTTTAAAAATGAATTTGTGCATTGTGCTGACTTTGTATTGAGAACATTGGGCCAAACTATTTTTTATTGATTCCTGAGATCCATAGATGTTATTTTCATTATTTAAAAAATTAAGCAACTATTATTCGAAGAGAATAAGATGCAGTAGTAAACCCAAATGGTCACATGAAATGATGTTAAAACTAGATTTTTGTATTAAAAAGAATTTTTGGTTTTTATCATCTGAATATTTTCTCCCACTGGAATGTAAAGTTGATGAAGGAACAATCCATTTATCTTTTCCTTGCTGTTGTCATGCCAGTTCCTACTATCAGTGCTTGACACAGAAGGCACTCAATAAATAAGCAAGGAATGAAGACCTCACAGTCATCAACATAGAACAGATTACCACTATCAATCAGTGCCAGGAGACATATTCTGATTTCACATCTCAGTTCTTCCATGTCTAGTTGTGAGACTTTGCATGAGCTCATGTTCCTTAATTGCTAGCATAGCAGTATCTAAGTCAATGGTATTCTAAATATTACCTAAGTTAATGTACATGGAGTACACACAGAAAGTCTCCAGTCAGCTTTTATTTATTATTTAGCATAGCCATCCCAAGCTTTTGTTCTATTAAAAAATGCTGAGATTTTGATTATTTGGATTATATCTATCAATATTCACTATTAGAAATTAAAACTAAAAAAAAAAAAAACTAAAACACATTTCATTGGCCATCAGAGTAATGGTGTTTTCCCATGTCATGTAACTTCTAGAAAACTCAGCTGTGCACCTGTGAGCATATGAGAGTGAAAAAGGCAAATAAAATCACATCATATTAAATAGTTTTGACCCTGCAGATAACCTGGAAAGCTCTTGAGGGACCCTTGGTTTTCCAGTCCACCCTTTGAGAACCGCTGGCCTAGCACAAGGTACTGCGCTAAGAATTAGGGATGTGGAGAGACACATGACACAATTATGCTAGAGACTTGTACACAAATTCTGTCGTGCAATTAAGCATTGGAGTGCATGACCCAATGCTATCAGAGTGTTAGGAAACAATGATTCACTGCTCTTGGAAGAAGGGAAAAAGTGAACATGCCACCAAAGAGAGGTCCCCTAAGCAGTGTTTGAAAAGGGAAATTAAACAGATTAGTCAGTCCATTGCACATGTATCCTAAAATCCCCATCTCTTCAGAATCAATACTACTGTTTTTACAATTTTGAAACCATGATGTGATGATTATGGCACTTACAAATTACTTTTAAAATTCATTACCCATGAAAGAGATGAAAATATTAACTATAAATTTGACTGTGGAAAGGTTAAAGTGTGACCCTGAGTCATATAAAAATGTATAAATATTCACAAATTCTAATCATCATTCACCTGAATTCAGTTTTTCATTGGAGTTCTATTTTTGAGGCTAAGGCAGAACTGAGCCTAAGACAAGCAAAGAATTAGACCCATGGGACGCATCGATTGAATGGAAACAATTTCTACACATATGTGTATAATTTTTCCTCCCTCAGGAAAAAAACTACTCTGTTCTTTTTTCTCTCTCTCTCGATATCTAATATATCTAGATACACACACACACACACGCACACACACACAGAAATATATATATATATATATATAGAAAGAGATTTATGTGTATATATACACACATGAAGACAGATAAAAATTTAAAATAATCAAACTAAACAAAAAAATATATATATATATTTATATTTGAAATCTTTTTTGTTGTTGAATAATAATAGGCTGTAATTCAGAAATTGAAGCCTAAAAGTTTCCTTTTTCCCAGCCTCCCTCCCTTGAATAATTCCCTCAGGGAGCAAATCAGTTAAGCACAAAAGATGTTTACCAACAGATTTCAAAAGCACAAAACTAGTTTCAGGGACCAGCACTCTAGCATTTTATCCCATTTGGTTTAAAGTTTCAGGTTAGCAAAGACTTTGAAAGCTACTTTAACAATTACCCATTAAAACTTTGAGACAGACAATTATCTGAAGACTAGTTATCTGGAGACAGATAAAAATTTAAAATAATCAAACTAAACAAACAAACAAAAAAACCCAAATATATTTGAAATATTTTTTGTTGTTGAATAATAATAGGATGTAATTCAGAAATTGAAGCCTAAAAGTTTCCTTTTTCCCAGCCTCCCTCTCTTGTATAATTCCCTCAGGGAGCAAATCAGCAGAGGTTGAATTAGGGAGAGTGTGTATGCCTTTGTTCAGAAACTGTCTATTACACAGGCGCTACTTCACAGTTTTTTGATAAAAGATCTATCTATAGTTAGCTTAGCATAGGTATACACAATTAAGAACTGTGTGTCAAGAGGAGAACATAGATAAATAGAGAAGGGCCAATCAGAAAAACTTTATGCAAGACATACTCTGCCTACGTCTAATTTACTGCCCTGGAGACCCAGTCCCTTGCCACCACCAAGAAGGAGTAGTATTTTCCATCCTGCCTTATATTAAAGATTACAGCTGTTGACTGTTTCAGCAATAAGCAAACTATATTAGTTTGACATTATATATTAAATGATATTTATAACTGGATCCTTTGTTGGAATACATCTTCTCATTGTTTTTATACTCCTTTGATTGTTGTATGAAGTCTGTACTGACATAGAAAATATAATACTCTGGGGAAAATATGACAATTATGAATTATCATATACGTAGAACTTCACTAATTTGGAAAAATGGAAGTGAGAAGGCCATGTGACTTGATGAGGAATCGGAATCAGGGCCTGCTTTAAAGAACACATAAACACACGCTGCTCCCAAGGAGACTCTCAGAAAGGTCCAGCTGGGCTTACTCTCATCTTTTTCCTGAATAATGTTACATTATAAAATCAGGATGATTTACTATAATTCCATGATGATTTTTATTTTATATTATTAATATGAGAGACCACTTAAGAGGCTTTGAAAAATGCAGAGTGTATGTTTTGTTTCCTTTTTCATATATCAGAAAAAGAGACACAAAGATCTCATACCTTGCTGGGGGAGGAATGGAGATTTAATAATGATTATAGATCAAAGACTTCTTTCTGTTGATTCATAACTAAGTTTTCAGCAACTAAGCAGGAGATAGCCATTCAATAAGGCATTTTGTAGGCGTTTTTTATAGCTGAGTAATATAAAATAGATCAAAGTATTATCCTTACCACACCCTTAAAATACAAAAAAAAAAACACACAAAACAGCATTTATTTAAGTTTATATTATTACAACATAATGCATTTATTTAAAATTAGAGGTGAATTAAAAGGCATAAATGTCTCTTATTCATAAGATTTTGCTTACCCTCTCAAGTTCTTACATGGTGTTGAGTATTTCTGAGCCTATTTTCCTCTCTTTCCAGCGACAGCCGTCTCCAGTGAACAGAATCCTGTTATTATAATTGCCGTAGTCGCAGTGGCAGGGACCATCATTTTGGTGTTCATGGTCTTTGGCTTCATCATTGGAAGAAGGTAGAACACAAATTTGTTCTAATCTTTAACACAAAATGTATTGACTTTTAAGAATTATGTCAGCCTATTCCTATTTAGTGTATAAACTCAAATATATATGAAATACTAGAACTTCGTAAGCAAGTAACTTTGTAGGTAAGTAAGGAAGTAACTTTGTATTAGAACTTTGAAAGTAAAGTAAATTTGAAATATGAAATATTAAAGGTCAATAAATTCCCTTCTCCCAAGGTCAAATACATGTGCTTAATCATTCATTGCCTTTAGTTTGAGAGCAATTGTAATTTTTATTGGGTGTGTTTTTATTGGTTACTTTTAGTTAGGTTTTCACCATAGATATAGGAGATAGCTGAGGAAAGATGTACACATTTAGTTCCTGGGTTAGTGGAGACCATTTAAAATCTTTTGTTATCGCTGTTGTTTTTCAGAAAAAAGTATAAGCAAATATTCACTCATTGATAAATTTAAATTTATAAAGTATGTTCTTTCTACACTATCTCACACAAATACTTCATATTTTGTACTTCTTTTAATCATATGAGTTACTATATTATTATCAATGAGTCCATAACTATGGACAGATTTTTTTTTTGTATTTTGTTTATTGCTCTAACTAGCATGTTGTCTAAGAACTAAAGCAGTTGTACAGAAATTTAAATATATAAAATAAGATTATTGACTGAGATCATCACAAATCTAATTTTTTTCTAGGCACTGTGGTTATAGCAAAGCTGACCAAGAAGGGGATGAAGAGCTTTACTTTCATTGTAAGTGTTTGGTTTTTCTTTATTATTATGTACCCCAATTAATACAGACACCTGGTTGTTAGCATTGGCATGAAAAAATTCCTAATGTCTCATGCTTGCAAGTACGTAATGAGCTCAAAATGTTGCTTTAAAGCATTTGAACAGGATATTTAGAATGAAAATCATATGATGTGAATTTTAAAAACATGGAATAGCTTGAGAAATATAATCTCTCACAAGAAATTTTAATATTACTGCAGGATATTTAGCTGCTTTTACGTCACGATTTTTCGTTTTGCAAATTTTGCCCAAGTGTTTCATACCATTCTAACAAAAATCCATTACAAGTTGCATGGCCTGTATTCTAGCTAAGGAATTGATTTAAGTAGAAGGGCAGAACCTTGTTTTCCCACTCAATGAGTGATGCTACCATGAAAGACCAAGCTATGGAGCCTCTTTTTCTTCAGCTACTATACATTGTCTGTCATGTAGATATTTCCCTTAATATCAACTCCATAATAATAGGATTCAATCCTCCACTGTTTTTCTGGGGCCTTGGGTTACCTGATTTTTAAAAGTTGGTTTTAGAAATCAGATTCAGAAGAGATCATTGGAAACCAAAGAAAGTTGATGCCCCTCTGCATTAATCTTATTCCTGTTGCAATGTGAATGGGAAAAATTAGAGCTATGCAAATAAATATTATTACTTCACGTAGCCAAAGTAAAGATCTCATGATCATATAATTTGAGTTCGGGCACTTAATCATGTTCTTATCCAAACCCACTCTTTTATTGTTAATACTTGAAAATATTAAAAGACAATTGTATTTGTTATTTTTCTTGGTAGCATAATATTTACTAAAATTTCTCATGGATAGATGAATTTCCTAACTGGCCTAAGAATTATATCAATCATTGTGTTATTTATCAAATTACTTTGTCAGTATCTAAGAAGATATTGTCATATACCCATCCTAAAGTCACAAAAATGTATAAACATCAATCAAGAAAATGTGTGGTTTAAAGTCATAAATTATGAGCATTGTTATTACCGTTACTATTATTATCAATGATAAGTTTGCCATAAGCAGTTTATAGAGATACACAGGAAAAATGGAGGTTACATTTTTTTGTCTTTCCCAACATGAGAGAATATCTGTAACACTTCCCCAATGGGAAAAACTAAATCAAAACTCGAACGCCTAAACTTTTATATCTAGTTTAATATGTATCTAGAAGAGTAACTTATTATTCCTAAAATGCCCAATTCTACCCATTTTGTGAATAATTTGATAACAGAATCATTTAATTTTACCTTCATCAGTATGTCACTTTTCTTTCCTTTACTGAATATATCTGACACATCCCCAAATTATCAAATACATTGTAGCTTATTTGCTTTTAGCTTTCAAGTTAATGCAGAAGGTAAATTGAAACATGGCTTATCTAAAACATGTTGTATAGCCTTATGCTAAATTGTCATCACTCAATTTTAATATTTTGATGCCATTTGCTTTTTTTACATTTGACATCAAGTTTGTAATCAGACAAAAATAGAGCTGCATGTCTTCCTTGCTGACATAGACGAGATAAATGATATATAAAAACAGTTTTCATCTCCAGAACAAAATGTCAATGGTGGTTTTAAGATATTTAACACTCATGAGAAATGGAAATGAGATATTAAAACAAAAAAGATCATACACTTAAATTGAGAGAAACAACAAACCAACCTATTCAGAAATTATGTTAATGTTTTTCTTATTTTAAAACATCCATTTTTAAATGAATAATGAAAGACTAAAGTGCACTTAACAATATCCTATCCTGGTAAACACTTGATATTTTCGAATCACCTTTTTTATAGGATAACTTTTTTTGTCATTTGATGAGTACCAGGCATTTTATTTGATTTTATAGCTGTATGTAAAATACGTAAAGTACAAAGCTATGGTCACCAGCTATTTACAAGTTGGTGTCCTTTTATTTCGTTAGTATACAGACAATTTTCTTAGGTGCTAAGATACCAGATTGAATTTTTACAGAAACATGAAAGCAACCATTTAACTAGCTTTTAGAGCACCGAATTTAATAGAATGTCCAGTCATTTGTATCAGGCGCCCTCAACTCTCCATGGCCCCAAGTGCTACATTTAAAGACATAAACACAATGGAGAAGTTTAGTGAAGCAATTCCAATTTACATTTTGTTTCCTCCTACCATTTCTTCTAACAATGTCTTTGAATCTAAGCTGGGCAGTATTTCATGTTTTTATGCCAAAATTGCTCTGGCCTGTCAAAATGTTTTATGACAGCTTGAATAAAGAACCATCAGAGAACCATTTGAGATGCAGAAGGTTACCTCCAATCTAGCTCCCTTATCACAAAACAAAACCAAAAAAACAATGAAAGAAAGAAAGAGAATAAAAAGGGAGAAGATGGCTCATTCTCCATCTGCCTGCCAATCTAGGAGGTTAACCTATTGTTTTCTTCCCTTCTCTCTTTTTCTCTTCCCCCCCCCTTCCCTGTACTCCTTCTTCTCTCTTTTCTCTTTCTATACCCTCTCTCTTTTCTTCTTGTGTTTTTTGTTCATGTTCAGCTTTAGTAACAAATGAGCATCTGTCAGTTTTATAAACTGCAACAATAATTGTTTAAGACAATCAATTTTGGATAAACAATCAACTACAGCAGAATAAATCAAGATTTTTAAAACCCATTTTCTTTAGACATTCTGCTTCTTTTTGTTTGTTATGTGTTTATTTTTAAAATATAATTTTAATTTAATGTGATGACATAAGCACAGTTAGGCTGCAGTGTAATACATAAATATATTGTTCTCAAAATAGTAAGATTTAATGAAGAGATTGTTCAGTGGCTTTGTTAAAAACAATAAAGTTTTTTTGAGGATATAGTGTAATTCTTTTTATTGCATTAATATAACCAAATATATGCCTATCTATCTTATCTTTGTCTTTAACCAAATGATTAGATTTGGAATACATTATTGTAATTGAATTTCATTTAAAGTTGACTTAGCATTATCTGTTACCTGCATGCTTCTGGGTGCATTTTAAGAAGATTTTAACTTTTAAGATGATTCTATGTTGTTTGAATTTTGACTACCTTTCTGAGGCATATTGGCTACCTCCTTCCAGAGCCTTATAACTGAAAGTTCATATAAACCATTCCTCTTTCAAATTGCTGTCATACATGGTTAGCAGATCCCAGGAATATTGTAAATTTTCTAACTTTACTCTGCATTTTGTACATCTGGCCTCTACTGCCCTTCAAGGTGAAAATGAAACTGTGTCTTTAGTAGATTTCTCTCTGATTCTGTGATAGCGGTCCCTCATATCTTGTACTAATTTTATGTATATGTCAACAGTGGCTGGTCTTTAAGAAAATAAATCAAAAGAATAAGTAAGATGTCTAAATGTTTTTAATATTGCTGTCAGTGTAGTAGGCTACCTGTAAATGAAATGTCTTCTTTTCCCAGTGTATTAATTTGATTGATTGACTGACTGATAGATTTACAAATGTGTTTCCAAGTCCATTACAAACCTCAATATGGCTTGAACTATGCCATGATAGCAGTGAATTTAATTAAACCTCCAGTCTGATAAGAGTCATGTCAGAGAATATTGGTGATGTCTTTTGTTGATTTACTGGAAAAGCAATTCAGTTAGTAACCTATGAGCTGGATCCTATGTTACCTATAGAAGCTTGCAGATAATACCTATACGCCAACAGACTGAAGTAGTCTGTAAAAACTGCTGTGACTCAGGTGATGTGGAAGCAAGTTCACTGTTCCAAGGAGCACTCTGCATAATGAAATTCCTGGGCTGGCTGCACAATAAGTGCTTTGCTTCATCACAGTCATGCTTTCTTACATCATTACAGTTAAATTTCCAGGCACCAAAACCTACATTGACCCTGAAACCTATGAGGACCCAAATAGAGCTGTCCATCAATTCGCCAAGGAGCTAGATGCCTCCTGTATTAAAATTGAGCGTGTGATTGGTGCAGGTAAGGCTGTTGTAGCTTCCTTGTTCAGCTGTTCCATTTAGCCAGGATCGAAAGTCATATATCATAATGACAGGCAAATAATTATACCTCAAGTATAGAACTTTTGCATTTACCTGAACTGTTGGAAGCAATGAGGCTGTACTCGTTTATGAGAGCTCAAGAAAAAAAAAAAAAGGTGAAAAAGAAGCCCGTGCCACAGAGAATCTCTATCTTTTATCTTCTGTTGGATTTTTAAGATAGTGTTCTATTGGAAGCTACTGCATAATAGTTCTGGCCTGTTGTTTAGGGAATGCCTTAATATATATATTTTTTTAATTAGAATATTCCTGAATTTTGCTGGAATATACATTCCTCTTACTTGATCAACTGTCTTTTTGCCGGGCTTTCATTTTTATCTCTCTTTTCATGTATTTGTAGGTATCAGTTAGCTGTTTAATTCCATGCAGAAAATTAATTTGTATAAATTATTTAAAAGGACTATTATTTCCTACATATACAACATATTTTCAGAGTAATTATATGTGTTGGATCCAACTCCCTTAAATTTAGCAGTCATGGTACATATGAATTCCAGACTTTTAAATCTTTAAAAAATATTTGCTTTTCAAAGCAAAAGAAATAGCAATGTTCAGAATTTGCAAATGTGCCCTTATGCTTTAATCATCAGTGTACATTAAGTTTGCATTGATCCGGTTAAAAAAACAGTTTGTATAACAGAGAGTTTAGGAAGCTTAAAAGTGTTTTTAGAATTATGCATTTACTTTGCAAGAAGAAATGTTTTTGAGATTAAAATACACTTGCCTGTTCTATTACTTCAGGAGAATTTGGAGAAGTCTGCAGTGGTCGTTTGAAACTTCCAGGGAAAAGAGATGTTGCAGTAGCCATAAAAACCCTCAAAGTTGGTTACACAGAAAAACAAAGGAGAGACTTTTTATGTGAAGCAAGCATCATGGGGCAGTTTGACCACCCAAATGTTGTCCATTTGGAAGGGGTGGTTACAAGAGGTAGATATTGATATCTTTCATTTATCACCCTGACTGTCAGAAAAAAAAAGTGTTATTTTGTATCTAATCAAAAAAGCAAGTCAGGAATATATTGCATATTCTAAATGAATGTTTTTTTCTTGGTATATTATGGACTAACTTCTTCTTTTATGTGACTACCTCTGAAAAATTTCAGGATTAAATGAAGGCAGAATGAGAATTAAAGAATAAATCTGATAGAGTGACTGATATTTTCATTCAGCTTCAGTAGCCATAAAAGTGATACGTTTTAGTGTTTACATTTTATATCAAGTGTCATTTTTTCTGAGTTTTGTTCAGAGAGCAGAAGTCAGAAGAACACACTGACTTTGTTGTTTAATTGTGAATCATAACCGTCTTCCAAACAGACTTCCAGACTCTGAGTTTAGCAGCAGCACTGGGGACGTTAGAAACACTCACAGCTCACCCATTCAGCCTTTCAGAAGAGCACCACATTTTTTATCAAGGGTGAGAATGGGAATAAGCCTGAAGTTTAGGTTATGGTTCCTGAAGCAATGCTTTTTTTTTTTTTTTTCCTTATATATATGTGTGTATATATATGTGTGTGCATTTTTTTTTTAATTTTAGGGAAACCAGTCATGATAGTAATAGAATTCATGGAAAATGGAGCCCTTGATGCATTTCTCAGGGTAAGTATGAAAATTATCCTCTCATTCTAAATATACTATACATACTACCACTATAATAATGTGATTTTTTACAGTATAAAAAATAAACATTATAAAATTTAACAGATCAAAAAATTGCTTTTAAAAAAAGCAGATTAGATTAAAAATCAGAGTCCTAGTCTGGTTTGAACTACAATCTTTTTGAGCCAGGAATTGCTACATTGTGATTTAAACAATAGTAGTTATTAACATATTCCCTCAAGTACAGAGGAGAGGATACCTACCAGAAGCCTTTTAATTTGAATACATGTTGTAGTGTAACATTTTACTTTTTCAGTAGGAAGAGACAATACAGAGAAGACTAAAAAGTGAGATGAGCATTCATTATTAGCATGATGATCCCAATTCTGCTGTGTGGAACCATTTCTATCATATTGCTATATGAACACTGAATGTAAAAGTAGAATTACTAACATTTTGAAAATTAATAATATGTGATTATTTTTGTAATAAATTCTAAATATATAAACATACACATTTTTGCTTTGAGACTTTTCACCTAAGAATAAACACATGTTAACATTTTTCTAAATGGCAAGGAGAAAATAGTCTAAAGAATAAGAGAACATGCAGTTTTATCATACATAATCTGGAATGATACATTCACCTTATTGTAAACAATCAGAAGATTTAGAGAAATTTTTATTTCTGCATCATTATGATATGCATAACTATCACTTCTTTGGAATAAAGCACCACCTAGCAAGTTTATCAACTCACACCAATATCCTCGTGCAACATATTTACAATTCAGCTGGAGAAATCTGTGAATTAAAAATGGCTTGGAGGGGTGCCTGCGTGGCTCAGTTGGTTAAGTGTCTGACTTGGGCTGGTTCTGGGGTCCAGCCCCATAGAGGGCTCTCTGCTCAGCAGGGAGCCTGCTTCTCCCTCTCTCTCTGCTTCCCTCTCTCTTTGTCAAGTAAATAAATAAAATCTTAAAATAATGGCTTAGATGGTGGCCAGTCTGGTTGCAGTAGAGCTCTCATATCCATTTGCTAGTGCATCTGTTTTAGAGAATCTTTGTTCCAAGTAATGTTCCCACCAACAATAAAATAAGGAAAACTATAGAATGAAAACAAAGTCAGCCAGGATAACCCTTTTCTACTTCTTAGTCTGTCTTCATCTTTAATCAAAAACTTTCTCCTTTCCCTTTTTTATTATTTGGAGAAAAAAATATCTCAATATATGTGTCTTCATCGCTTTATGTATTTCTAGATTATGTGCATAATGTTTAGCAGATAACAAAAAATAATTACTTGTTAGGGATAATATTTTCAGATATTCCATTCCCTAACTTTGACTCAAAAATCAGTGTATACTTTTGGATCTGCACAACCTGAAACTATTTTTAATCAGTAAGAATAACTAAATGATTATTAAATCACTAAACAATTACCAAAACTTTTTTGTATTATCTGAAGGTCAGTTGAATCAACAACCATTTTATTTTTCACAGATGTCTGTATTATGTAGAAAATTGGTTAATAATTCCTATTATACTGTGGTAAATGACTAGTGTGCAGTTTTCACAACAATTGTCTCCCTTTGAAAGTAAAGGACTTTTATTCTTGTCTTCCTGTAGAAACACGATGGGCAATTTACCGTCATTCAGTTAGTAGGAATGCTGAGAGGAATTGCTGCTGGAATGAGATATTTGGCCGATATGGGATATGTTCACAGAGACCTGGCAGCTCGCAATATTCTTGTCAACAGCAATCTTGTTTGTAAAGTGTCTGATTTCGGCTTGTCCCGGGTTATAGAGGACGATCCAGAAGCTGTCTATACAACAACTGTAAGAAAAAGTCTCTTTCTGCACTTCTTTGTCTTCCTAAGATTTTCCGACTAAGAAAGCAGGACTTAATATGAAACTCAACAGTAGAAAAGAGGCAAATTGATCTCAGATTTTTGTTGTTGCTGTTTTCTCCTTTTAGAAGAATCACTGCTGCTTTTCCACTCTACATGTAGACTAAGAGAAGTAAGATCAGAATGGCAACATGCTTGTCTTATAATCAGGGTGTTCATATACATAATATACAGTTTTATACTATAACATCTAGTTGCTAGCTCTTATAATTGTAGCAGAGAAATATAATCATATTTGAAATAAAGATTTTAAAAGAATATTAAATACGCTACTAATTCTTACAACGTTCGTGAGATCAGGAAAAAAAGAAAAGAAATGAGGATTTAGTTAAATTCCTTATATTTCATTCCATTTTCGTAGTTATGTTGCCTAATTTGTCATTGTCCTTTGACTAGACTCTTGCCCTAAGACAGCCTAAGGGCCCATTAAATTGAGTTGCCTTAAAAATGAAAACTTGTAATGACATTTTAAAAACAGATTAGTACGTTTAAATACACTTAGAGAGATTCAAGATGGATAGATGGGATGTTGCTGAATTGCTAACCAAATATACAAGTGTTTAACTGCAGCTTTATAGTTCTGCTATAAATGATTTATAAGTTATTATGCATATTTAAAATTTCAATTTCTTTTTATAACAGGGTGGAAAAATTCCAGTAAGGTGGACAGCACCCGAAGCCATCCAATACCGGAAATTCACATCAGCCAGTGACGTATGGAGCTATGGAATAGTCATGTGGGAAGTTATGTCTTATGGAGAAAGACCTTACTGGGACATGTCAAATCAAGATGTAGGTGTTACACTAGTTAAATGAAAAGGATTTCATACATTAATGTCCATTGTTATTGGAACATGTAGGTCATGGCTCCTAAAAAGAAACTTTTATAGAATTAGAAAAATATGATTGCTGAGTTGTCACAGTTATTTCCATAAAGATTACCATAAATTAATGGTTCAGTTAATTTCATTCTGAAGAATTGCTTCTTTTTTTTTTTTTTAAATAGAAGCGTACAAAAGATATGTTGTCCTAATAAAGATAATGATGCTGTGCTTGCACATCTCTAGTGGGAATGTCACACGAGTGAAAGAATCATTTGCAGAGAGGAGGGGAAGGAAGACAGTGTTTTGTCTTCGAAGCTTATCTTTCTTTTTTTTTTAATGTCCTGAGAAACGGGTTTAAATTATCTATTGCTGGTTGATCTGATTAAATTTTAATTTCATGAGACAAACTAGATGTGATCAGTATTGGTAAGTGTTTCATAGTGATATTTTAGAATGTAATCACAATGGGGGTGCTCTTGGAAATTCCTGACAAACTAGCACTTAACTAAATATGCATCGTGATACACACTAAGACATAAAACATGCTGTTATCCTTTGAGAAAAGAAGGTGATGGCAGTTCTTGGGGGTAAACATCTCACACCAAGAAATCATTTATAAAATAATATAGCATAAGTGCAAATGAATATTTGCTTCTGTTAGGCTGGATTTTATGAAATTGGCATTCATGTAAGTCAGAAATGTTCAAATACTGGCAGATTCATATAGTTCAACTTACTGAAAATGTGAGTGAAATTTAGATAAAAGTAGAGCAAGTCTAAAATGTAGGAACGTACCCTGGATTTGAACTGGAAATCTGAGAAGACTTTGGTTCATAGCTAATGAGAGAATTTTCCAAGGGGGTGCACTGAATAGTCCAGAAGCAAAAGCTTAGCAAAGTGTGCAGAGATGAACCAAATAGACTCCCTACCCTAGAACAGAGATGTGCGCATTGGTAGTGACTTGATATGCAGATTAAGTTGGGGCAGATTGATGAAAGACTTTATGAAGGAGTGGCTCAGTGGGTTAAAGTCTTTGCCTTCGGCTCAGGTCCTGATCCCAGGGTCCTGGGATCAAGCCCCGCATCAGGCTCTCTGCTCAGCAGGGAGCCTGCTTCCCTTCCTCTCTCTCTGCCTGCCTCTCTGCCTACCTGTGATCTCTGTCTGTCAAATAAATAAATGAAATCTTAAAAAAAAAAAAATACAGGGGCCCCTGGGTGGCTCAGTGGGTTAAAGCCTCTGCCTTCAGCTCGGGTCATGATCCCTGGGTCCTGGGATCAAGCCTCACATCCGGCCCCAAACTTGGCTGGGAGCCTGCTTCCCCCTCTCTCTCTGCCTGTGTCTCTGCCTGCCTCTCTGCCTACTCTTCATTAAAAAAAAAAAATACATTTTCTCAATGAGTAAAGAAGTAAGTGGTGCTTGAGGAAAGTCTGTATTGCCATTTAAAAGAAGGGTGTGACTAGCAAACTGGAGTAGTGAATTCTTGAAGTATTAGAGACATGGACAGCAACAGAAGCTGAATAAAGATAAAATTGAGTTATTTTTCATAAAGAGGTCTCAAACATTGTTATATCAAATCAGTATTGGGGGATTATTTTTAGAATTTACTGTGTCAAATTCCTAAAACTTCTAAATAGTTATTTCTTGACAACTAAAGTCAGATCATTTGTTGGTAAGGTTGAACAAGTTTCTGAATTAGCTAAAAAGCTCAGAGCCTAAAGAGGTGGAACTTTTAAATCCTCTAGATGTTTTGGTGTTTTGAACTGAGAGATGACATGAAACTTTTTTGTTTTTTTGGTTTGGGTTTCTGTTTTTTAAAGATAAAAGTCTAAATGATGAGTCTGTTTGGCAGAGGCAACGTTGTTAATATTTGACAGGACTCAGTGTCAAAGATTTCATGGACTGTCAAAATGTGGGCAAACAAATCCTTGGGGCAGAGAAAGAGAAATATTTACATTCCCTAGACATTCAGTGGAGTTTCATTTCTTTTGACACCTTCCTTCTGTACTAGATTCAAACATAAAAGAATGACAGGAATATAAGATGACTTAAATTCAAAGTTCACTTAACTTCCAAAAAACAAATAAGAGAAATGGTTAAGAAGGAAAAAAAATCTTCAATTTTAATTTTTAGAATTCCTTAAATATTCTTTGTTTTTTTTTCCTGAAAATGAAATGTCAAAAATATATAATTAGTGTATCAAGAATTAATAAATATTTTTACTGATCAAATGAAGTTATGTCTACAGGGACATTCACTTCTGACCTAGAAATTTTAGTACTATCTTTCTTCTTTTTTTTGTAATTACGAAGGTCTGAATTATAAATTCAGACACAAGTTTCTATAATAGTAAGAGATTACCGACACAGTTGTTTTTATAGTAAAATTTATATTAATATTCCTCTTATAGGATAATGCTCATTATTTTATATTTATGTTGTTAAAGTGCTATTTGAGCAATTACATATTTAAGTTTCAAAATGCAGGGGCGCCTGGGTGGCTCAGTTGGTTAAGCGACTGCCTTCGGCTTGGGTCATGATCCTAGAGTCCCAAGATCGAATCCCGCATTGGACTCCCTGCCAAGCAGGGAGTTTGCTTCTCCCTCTCACCCTCCCCCTTCTCATGCTCTCTCTCTTTCTCTCTCTCAAATACATAAAATCTTTAAAAATAATAAGTTTCAAAATGCAAATGGAAAAAATGAGTAATTCAAAATAATGAATTTCATTCTGGCAAAAAATTCCCTAGATAAAAACTTTTTTATTTTAAGTCTCTGGTAGGAGTTCATGGAGAGACTTAAGAGATCTAACAACTGCGATACATATGGAAATCTTGTGTATGTGCAAAGAGATTGTGTTTTCTGGGAAGTTTGCTTTCAGCAGATCTAACCAGATATTATTATTTTTAATTAGTTTAGATTGGTTTATTAAGTGAATTAGTTATCTTTACGTTGTTCAAATTTAGTTGACAGGAATTTGTCAGGGATTTTAGAAAGCCTTCAAATTTCAAATGCCTTGGATTTTAAGACTTTTCCGAAGACATCGTGAGAAACAATATGTAAATTGATGGTTATGTTTGTAAGCAAGTCCACAAAATTCCAGGCTGAAGGCTGAATAAAAATAGGTTTCTGTGATCACTCTGATCCAGGAGTACTGTAGAAGTCAGTCAGGTAGTTTCCAAAAAGGTTTATTTGCATGCTGGGCAGGGCAGTGAGTAAGAAAAACTTGGGAAAAGATAATATGCGTGTGTTTGATGATAACCACATCCAAACAGGTTATTGTTTGATTAACACTTGAATGGATTTTTATTGTATGTTCATGTATTTATAATTTTCTTGAATTTTCACTGCAATGGGAACAGTTAGAATTTAGTTATTTGCTATCACAATTGAGGGTGAGCTTCCCAAATAAATTTCTAGTTTTCTTTCTTTTTTGTTTTTCTTAAAAATCTGCAGATGTTTGGCCTTTTCTGTAATGACCTTTCAAAGAAAGATCTTTCTGTGTGTAAATTCAGTCAAAGATAATAAATATTACAGAAATTGAAAATACTCTTAGCATTCACAGTAGCTATTTTTAATTAAATGTGTGTTAATTAGTTCAAATAAAACTTTTACCCTCAAATTTTGAAATTTTGAAATTCTTCATGTAGATTATATTTTATATATATAGATTATATTATATAGATTACATATTTTCTGTTTACAGTACTCAACAAAGTCATTTCTTCTCACTTTAAGTTAAACCAATAAATTGTTAGTTTAACTAGCAGTTAGTCATAAGATGATAAAAATAATTATGTGTCCATAAATTATTAAAATGGTTCATTAGAAGACTTTTTTTTTAAGATTTTATTTATTTATTTGACAGACAGAGATCACAAGTAGGCAGAGAGAGGAGGAAACAGGCTCCCTGCTGAGCACAGAGCCCAATGCAGGGCTAGATCCCAGGATTCTGGGATCATGACCTGAGCTGAAGGCAGAGGCTTTAACCCACTGACCCACCCAGGTGCCCCTAGAAGACATTTTTTAAGAGTTTCAAAAATATAATACACTTTAAACTTACTCTCAGTTAAATTGTGAGCCCTGTTTTTTTTTTTCCTTTTATAAGTCACTACTGATTTATGAGTTTGTATTTTTTATATTATGATAGAAACAAAATTATGATCTTTTTTGGTAAAACTTTGCCATCATCCCATATGTGTGGTCCAGAATATTTAATTGCATAAAATGTGGGTCATATATTATTGTGAAGTTAATGGAATGGAAATGAGCATGAGCAAAGAGCAGAAGTCAATCACGTTAGATCCCATTTTGAGTTATTACAAGCCCAGTATCATAGGGTCTTTCTGTATTCCTTTTTCTCTTAATTACAATGATCATACTGTAATAATACGGAAACACTTTTCAGCAAGAAACTTTTGTTTTTATTTCTAAGTATTTCTTTACAGTGTATACCCAAGAAGCACTCCCTATGTAGATGTCATTTACCAAAGTCACTTCCTATTAATCTCGGACCTATCTAGAATTAGAAATTGCTTAATATTTTTCTGTTTTCTTTGACTTCTATTAGAATATTAAGGCTAGGTCTACCTGTAAACCACAAAATCAGGGAGAAAAACATCTCTGGGACAGGAAAATCCCTGTCCAACAGGTTTCTGGTCATTTCATAAGATGTCTTAAAACAATTTTGTGAATAATTACATGATGCTCTAAGAAGTGTAGGTTCAACCATTATACCTGCATGCCTGTTGTTTCCAAGAATGTATAACTATTTGTAGAAAGTACTTTTTACTCTTCCAGCTGGGAATAAAATGCAGTTAACCGAATAAAAACTGTAGAACCTTCAGATTCAGTTTGTGCCTGAATCATCCCCCATCAGCAGGTTTCCCCTCAAAGGGTATGTATACCTTGGATTATGCCAATGTGTGCTCTGTAGAAGCTGAAGTTTCCCTGCAATTCTCTCTAGTGCTCCTAGAGATAGGTGCCTGTTTCCTAATGGGAAATTTAAGGTTCCAAAGTCCATTCCCAATCCAGAGAATCTCTTATTTTAAGTGCTGTCCTTAGCTGCTGTTCCTTTAAAAATTTGTAAAACACTGTATCTTTGAAAGGCGGAAATTTCATTTTGTGCTGAAATTAACGTTTCCCTGCTGTAATAATAAGAATCATGAAACTCTTATAATGCAATAGGAGAAACCGCAGAGGGTTCATTAACTCATTCCTATAAGAGTCATTTAATGGTACTATGTTCATTGGCACAAAGACTTAAGAATATATTGGGTTCAGTGATGAAGAATTCTAGATGCTTTTATGAAGGCTTGGAGAGCTGCTGAAAGTATTAATGTCTGGAGAATCATGATAAGATTTAGATTTACACTTTATTATTTTTTATTTTAATTTTTAAGTAATCGTTACACCTAACATGGGGCCGAATTTACAACCCTGAGATCAAGAGTCTCATGCTCCATGGAGTGAGCCAACTAGCCACCCCTAGATTTGCATTTTTAAAGATTATTTTCAAGACAAAAAAAAAAAAAAAAAAAAGGAAAGATCTCTCTACATGCATTGTACAAGCAGGGACATTGGTTAGAAGGTGATTCAAAATAGTAAGGACTGCACTAATGTTATAAGCATGGGAGTGGAGTCCTGTCAAATCAGGAAGATATTGCTTAGGTTCAAATACTAGCAACCTCCGGTATAAGGAAAGCCACTCTTTTCCCACTTAGAAAAAAAAAAAAATATCTCCCGATTGTTCATTATTGGTCATTTTGAATATATACATTTTTAGAAGTTGTCAATTTACTTATTCACAACTTAAGCCACTGTTTAAATAATTTAACCTAGCTTTCCAAAGTACAAGTAAACAGATGTGCAGGACGTACAATGTAAGTAATCTGGAAAGAATTTTAGCTGAGGATTTGTCTTACTTACAGTACTTTTCAAAAATCACTATAATTAAGTTAATCTATTTACCTTTTAAATTTTATCAATTTGCACATATAGATTTTTCTTAAAGTTCCTTTTTTCTTTTTTATATCAAGGACTTATGTAACAATTGTTGATGCCAGCAACTTTATTCATCCCAAAGGGCGACCTCTTATATTTTAATGTGCTGTTCTTTAATGTCAACAAGCATCTTAGGGATATGTTTCCCTACAAATATTAAGTTAATCAACATTTCTTAAAGCCAGTTTTCTGTCTGCCTACTTATGGCTTTACTTTCTTCAAAAACTCAAGGTTACCTCTGTTTTTTTTCCAGTCATTTTTTTTTTTACATTTCTACTGCCATTATGTCAGTCAGTATCAAAAAGGACTTGTTAATCCCCTTGATATGATGTTAATGTTTTACCAGTCCTTATTTGTGTTGCTTGCCTTCTTAATTATTTTCCTGCGTTTCTCCAATTTCTAACAATTTCTGATGTTTAAGATCTATTTTTGCTTTCCATATCAACAAAAAGAAACAAGTCAGTATAAGTAGTTTTCAGACTTTTTGATTGCCATGTACCCATGTCTTTGGAGACTTATTTTTCATGAACATTCAAAGCTTGATGCAGTGTTTCAGGCTGTTATTAGATATAAATAGAAAGCGATGTGCTGATAAAACTTGAACAACCAGCACTCTTGAGCGGGAAAGTCCTAATTTCTAACTTTTCCCAATTTCCTGGTATAACCCGTTCTCTAGCCCCTTTGCAAGGCTGATTTCATTCAGTCTGCCAGTGTGAGGTCACTAAACTTGGAAAGTGGTACAGTCACCTTTAGGAACAACCTGTATACTACTCGTTCCAACACCCCACTCTATATTATAACCTTATACATTTCCTAAGTAGGTAGGCTGTATATTATTTAAAGTAATAGTGTGCTTGGTAATATTTTCTATCATAGCACATTCACGTATTTTGAGATCTAGTTTGAAAGTGTCCTTTGAACCCTGCAAAAAGTGAAACTTTGCAGGGGGTGATTCTGGGTAACTCAGATCTTCCTCTTACAGCTTGAAGAATTCATACATCCATAGGCAAGTACGAACATGTACAGCCAGATACAAGTAAAGTTTCCATAACATATTCCCTTTTAAAAACCTCTGGGATGACATGAAAATTTTTCCATTTATTGCACCCTGGTTGAACTCAATCGCTGCTCCAAATTCCTAAATCAACTAGAAGTGTCATGATAACGTGCTCTTCATACACTCCTTAATAACACATCGAATGTTTATGGGTGTTCAGGAAAACAATAACCAAGTTTTTTGCAAAGCTTTGAAGGGTGCTTCAGTCTTATCTCAATAAGTCTCTTTGCCTACTAGATAATGCATGTTATTATAGCTGAACCTCAATCAGTAATATTTTTAATGTCCCTTTGGCTATTAGGTTATAAAAGCAATAGAAGAAGGTTATCGTTTACCAGCACCCATGGACTGCCCAGCTGGTCTTCACCAATTGATGCTGGACTGTTGGCAAAAGGAACGTGCAGAAAGGCCAAAGTTTGAACAGATAGTTGGAATTCTAGACAAAATGATTCGAAACCCAAATAGTCTGAAAACACCCCTGGGAACTTGTAGTAGGTAAGAAATACCTAAGTGGATGGAATCTGGGAGACATTCAGATATTCACCTGAACCATTTATCTCTTCAGTCCTAACCCAACGGCAAGCTGACATCTGGGTTAAACTATAAACCGATGTGAAATTTATTGTGTTCATGGAAATTTTTGTTTTTTTCTTTTCAGATGGCTTACCTTAATTAAATTAGTGTTTAATGAGACCTATTATTATTGCCTTTTGGTTTTCTTTTTTCTTTTTCTTTTTTTTTTTTTTTTTTTTTTTGCCTTTTGGTTTTCTTAAAAGTTATAGCTATCTGTTTTTAGAAGACTTTCCAACTGGAATTTTGTGATTAGGTGGCATTTCACATTTTCAAGTCAGTACTCCTGTTACGTGGGTCTTTATTACTATAGCCTTACTTTTTTGCATGCAGCAATTTGCTTTGCTTTGTGTCTTTTAGTAAAACTAAAACTAGTTTCATTTTATTACTAATTATTTATTTATTATTAGTAAAACTCTGTGAAGTTAAAGTTTATGACAGTAGCTCAGTAAGTGATGAAAGAGGCTTACCCATCAAAAAGAGTCCAAAACACTGCATCCATTCTCGGCACTTGGCTTGCCCCGTTGTGAGGCGCGCTAGAAATCATTCTGCTCCAGCCGCTCGGTGAACCTGATGCTCACTGTGCCCTTGTGGAGGTCATGAGAACTCACTTGGCGCTCTCAAGGGGGCCGTCAGTACAGCGAAGACACGGAGTTCTCAATAGCACCACATAGTCAGAACGAGTTCGTCCACAGTCAAATGTGCTTCCTTTCCTCGCAGCTGCTTTTGGTGAAGCAAGTGAACAAATAAATATGGACTGATTACAAATACTGTTGGCTGGAATTTTAGAAATGTGTGGAAGATGCACCCGGGGTCGTGAAATCTAAATACAGTGTAAATTTCAGAGTTTCTGGTTCCCGGGCAGCCTTTAGATTTGTGTTAACTTGTCCATTTATCCATTACTATAACACCCAATGGAATATGTAATTTTATTCTTTATAGCCTCTTCTTCTTCTTCTTCTTCTTCTTCTTCTTCTTCTTTGTATAGGCAAAGACATTCTTTATTGGTTCATGAAAAAAAATGTGCATTTCTGTTTTCATTCATCTCTAGGCCAATAAGTCCTCTTTTGGATCAAAACACTCCTGACTTCACTACCTTTTGTTCAGTTGGAGAATGGCTACAAGCTATTAAGATGGAAAGGTATAAAGATAACTTCACAGCAGCTGGCTACAACTCCCTTGAATCAGTGGCCAGGATGACTATCGAGTAAGTTGAAGCTCTCAGAATTCTATTTAAGCAGATATTATGTACAATCTGAGCTTTATACATCAGTTCATCTGCCATATATTAAAGAGAAGTAAACCACAAAATCAGGGAGAAAAGCATCTCTTTAATAAGTGCCTATCATGCGTCAGGCATTGTGCTAAATAGACCTTTGAAGTTGTAGTCCATTTTTAAACTCTCATAGCAATAATTTTAAGTCAATAGTGTTATACACAACAAGGCACAGGCTCAGAAAATGTAAATATTTTCCCAAACTGACTCATCTAGTAAGTTGTAATTTGTTTGTCTCCATAGACGGTGTTCTAAACAACACACCATGAGCCTTCCTCTTTCCTTAACCACTGTATCATTTGGGTGCCTATTCATTAAAGAAAGAAACTTTTTCCATTGCAAAGGAGGATTTCTTTCACCACATTTTTATATGACATTAAAAACTCAAAGCTTCATACCCAATTCCAATGCATTTTGACATTCAATAGGATTACTTTCTGAAGAGATCCAAGGCAGCTTAATTCAATTAACTATAACTGAGAGTTTAGCTTATGTTCTGGAAGGTGTGTGATTGACTCATTATTATTTTTTTTAACCTGACGAATGACCTCCTAAAACAACTTTTGAAGTTGCTGTGAACTAGAAGTGAAAAGAACTAAATTTTCATCTCTGGCTCCCTCACTGATTATGTGGTCTTAGGAAATCCACTTATCATCTCCGAACGTCAGCTTCTTTGGCTGCAACATAACTCACGGGCAATGAAGCTCCTCTCGATCAGTGTGTTTGCAAATGGGAAGCAGTCTTCAAGGCTCTATGAGCGGATCCATCTTCTGCACTGCTATGCGAAGGGTTTCACATGTTTCAGCTGAGAGAGCCAGCAATCAGCTTCTCTCTCCTGGCATGTCAGGAGGTGGCATCTATGTGAACTTAAGCGTGTGCGTGCTATCTTGTTTGGTTTCCTTCTAGTTGCCACATGGGAGAGCTGGCATAAGTATACCATACCCATGTCTCCAAAGCAATCTACTTCACTGAAAAACTAGGATCCTCAAAGTCTTTGTATACCACGACTATGAAATACTATGCTACTGTACTGTTGCCATCTTTTATCCACTTGCAAATACCTAAGCTCAATCTTCCTGGCTATTAGGAAAAGTAAAACTACATATATAGACACAGTTAGTCAATGTCACATTTAAGCTATTAAACATAGGTATTGCACATTTTAGGAAGTAATTTTTTTTTTCTAAAATGTAGTGAAATGATCGAACTGAACCGGAGTCAAGTATACAACCAATAATATGCTCAGAATTACCCTACAATAATGAAACTCAATATAAATCTTGTGGTGATCATCAAAGATTCTTGATTTACTAGAGCCCAAAATGCTTACATTTGCACCACTTCCTCTTGTAACCATTATCATATGGTTTCACTTACTTGTGGAGCATAAGGAATAACATGGAAGACATTGGGAGATGAAGAGGAGAAGTGGGTGGGGGGAAATTGGAGGAGAAGACGAACCATGAGAGACTCTACTCTGAGAAACAAACTGAGGGTTTTGGAGGGGAGGAGGGTGGGGGGTTGGATGAGCCAGGTGGTGGGTATTAAGGAGGGCACGTATTGCATGGAGCACAGGGTGTAGTACATAAACAATGAATCTTGGAACACTGGGGAAAAAATTTAAAAATTTTAAACTTCACTTAGGTTCAAGAATACCTTGCAAATAACATTTCCTGATCTTACCTTAAGAATAATTTTAAGACTTTGATTAATTTTGTGTACAAAATTTCAGATCGGTTTCAAAATAACTTATGGCAGATTGAGAGCCTGAGCAGTTAGTTTCTTGGGAAGGAGCAGGCTGAGGAAGCTCGCCAGTCTGACCCACTGTAGGATAATGATCATAATACCCGAGACCACTTAGATAAGATCTGTTTGCCTCAGATAAACAGAAGATTTAATTAAAGAGCTGATGACAGTTGAGCACCAAATACATTCTTTGTAAGGTAACTAACAAAATGCATTTGTCTTTTCCAGAGATGTGATGAGTTTAGGGATCACACTGGTTGGCCATCAGAAGAAAATCATGAGCAGCATTCAGACTATGAGAGCACAAATGCTACATTTACACGGAACTGGCATCCAAGTGTGATAAGCATTTCTCCCTTATGAGGGAGATTATGGATTGAGAGAGAACAGTACTAGCCTTCGGTATATGCATAAGAATGCTGCTAGAAGACAGTTGATGTCCTGGGTCCTTCCTACAGTGAAGAGAAGATTTAAGAAGCACCTATAGACTTGAACTCCTAAGTGCCACCAGAACATATAAAAAGGGAATTTAGGATCCACCACTGGTGGCCAGGAAAACAGCAGTGACAATAAACAAAGTACTACCTGAAAACATCCAAACACCTTGAGCTCTCTAACCTCCTTTTTATCTTATAGACTTTTTAAAATGTACATAAAGAATTTAAGAAAGAATATATTTGTCAAATAAAATCATGATCTTATTGTTAAAATCAATGAAATATTTTCCTTAAATATGTGATTTCAGACGATTCCTTTTTAAAATCATTTGTGTTTATTCTTCATAAGGACTTTGTTTTAGAAAGTTGTTTATAGCTCTGGACCTTTTTAGTGTTACTCTATGACACATTACTACACTGGGTACCTTTGAAAGAATCTCAAATTAAAAAAAAACAAAAAAAACACAACCACATAGCATGATTGAAGATATATCTCTGTCAGAACATTGGTATCCTTTTTGTGCCATTTTATTTTGTTTAATCAGTGCTGTTTTGATATCATTTGCTAATTGGCAGGTAGTCACGAAAATGTAAGTTGCCAAGAGCTCTGGTATTTTTTAAAAAGAAATTTTTTTGTAAAGATCAAACAACACACTATCTTTTCAATGAAAAAAGCAATAATGATTCATAAATACTATAAGGCACTTTTAACAGATTGTTTATAGAGTGATTTTACTAGACAGAATTTAATAAAAAAAAAAACAAGCGCAAATTGTAGGTTTATGACTATAAAAAATTGAGGCACTTCATCTAAAGAGTGTTGGTGAAGGCAAGTCTCTGAGAGCAAGAACTATCCAGTGTTACCTAAAATTTAATCCGAGCACATCAAGGTTTTTTTCAATATTGAGACATTAGGAAATTTAGGAGAAATAGTTGATGTATATTTTATATCCTATTCTGTTTAATGCAGTCCAAACACGAATAGAAAGAAGTAAGTTTTATATTAGAACTCTGAAGCAGGAGAAAAGGGGCAGTTCACATTTTCACCTTTCAGAAACAAATCGGCTGCACAGGATATCACCACTGCAGTTTTTAAAAAGCCTTTTATTTGTGAACACTGATGTCAGAAGCTTATCAAATGAAAGAACTCTTTTTACCGTGTAAGGAAGAGGTGAAGGATCTGGCTTTTTTTTTTTTTTTTAGCTTTATTTATTAAACCATATTATTTGATTACTGTGTTAGAATTTCATAAGCAATAATTAAATGTGTCTTTATAGATATTTCAGGAATGTATGCATATTATGAGTAATGCTTTCGAAGTTACGAAAATCATGAACTACCCCAGAATTGAACTGTTGTACTTCCAAAGAGAATTGGGCTGTTTATAATGATTTTAATAGAGAAAGATCCCAGGGATCGGTCATAATTGGTCTTGTTTGATAATGTGGGCATCCACAAACAAACAAATAACAGAAACAAAAAAACCTGTAAATGTTCCTTTGTAAAACTTGTAAATTTTATTTATACTGTCTTGTTTTGTACACACATTTCTCTGTAGTGGGCTCTGAATACATTGAAAATGCACTATATTTTTCTATTTTACTTGCAGAGCATCACAAAAGAACAGGTATTTTCAGTGCTACATAATGTGTTTTCCCACATTTAGGACCAAAGATGGCTATAGAAAAACTCAAATGGATTGCTTCCCAAACCCCTCCCCACCCTTTTTTTTTCTTTTAAATCACTGTACAGTGTTATTTGATATTTTAATTTATTTTTTGATTGACTAGAAAAATCATTTTAATTTCACTAAAATGTTTTTTGTCCCTAAGGAAAAATAATCTGTAAAATACTTTTAATTAGCATAATACAGTCACCTAGACACTTCCATTTGTAATCTTTGTAATAGACTGTAAATATATTTTTGGAACTATAACACAATGTGCTTGAGGGTTATTTTTCAGTGTCCGCAGTGTATACAAGTGTTTATACTAAGTACAGCACTTTACAATTCTAATCAGTAGCATTGGCCTTTGAGAGAATGAGTGAGAGTTTGAGTGAGTGTTCCTAATTCCGTTTGGATTCTAAACTCACTAATAATGAAGTTCTTTTCCTGTTCATAGCTTAAGGTGCTTATTTTTTCTATTAAAATTAAATTAACAAAAAGCCATTCTAGAAATAGAAGACATAGTATGGTACATGCAAACAGTGTCTTTCCTGCTTTTTTCTAGCACTAGATTTATAGTTGATTAGTCTTTCTTGAGTAGAAGGGCAGAATAAAAGTTTTTTTGAGTTTTTTTTCAAAAATAACTTTTTCTTCAGCAATATACCTCATCTGCCTTAAATTTTTTACAGCTCTTTACAGGGAAAGGGGAGAAGGGATGGGAAAGACACACAGCACAATAGGAAGTGTATGAATACATCACTCTCTCGTTCGTAGGTTTCTTTTCCCAATCAACGTTATGATTTTGAAATACATGTATGTGAAACAAATATTCAGAGAAGAAGAATTAACATTGTAATGCTGATTGTAATACTCTCTTCCAGAAAGAGATGAAATGGTATAAGAATGTACAACTTGCACCTTGAAATCTTTTTTTGATAAATTAGTGCTCAGGGGAGGAAAGGTAGAGAAAGCGAACGTCAAAAATAGAACTCAAAAATTATAAAAATGCAAAAGGAAATGGCCTCCTTGCTTTAACAGAGCCACCTTTTTTAGAATGCTGTCTTCACACTTGACTTGTGTTTTGCATTCAGTACTGAAATAAAAGTAACTTTTATTACATCTGAATCTAACATTTTCTCAGCAATCGATCTGGGCCTTGTTTACTCGAACTGGTGGTTTATGCTTGTCAGAGCACTATTAGTTGAATCATATTGTATACTTATGTAATCTACATTAGCTAGCACTATTTAGGACTATATTTTAATTGCTCCTCTTATCCGTGTTTTTAAGACAATTAAAATGGTGTAATTCACCTCTTTTTTTCTTTCTTTCTTTCTTTTTTTTTTTTCCTTAAATTTAGGTAATGCTGATATTCTCCCTTTTGTTTCCTGAGTGGCCAGAACGGTGCTACTCGCTGATGTGCATGTTCAAATAAATTATTGATGTGTATTTTTTTGCTCTATGTGGAGAAATCATGGGGAACTTGGGGCGAGATGTGCTCTTTGTTGGTTGAATTTGTCCCTCCTTGCCTAAGAATTACTACAGGGGTCATCCTTTTATAAGGACAAACTGCTTTTGAACAGTGTCTTCAATGTATCAAGCACAAATAACTCTTTCTTCAACACGAATCATAAGTCTCTTTTTACCAGCTTAAAATAATAAACAAGTCTATTAGACAATGTAAAGAAAATCCTGTCTCCAATCATTGGCGGGTTCCTTTATGTCCCTTACTCATTTATTTTCTTACACAATATCATGAAAGGAGATGTCTAGAGTAAAGGTTTCATTGAAATATTTCAGTGGACCAATTAGAATAAGAAGAAAATTAATAGCCACTTATTCCCTTCATCCTTTTGCACAGTGACTTAATTCCACTCTAATTATTATAGAATAACAAGTTAAGACTGTATCTTCAAAGAGCCCTACTATCAGACATTTTAGTTAAAACCTTTATTATTCTTTTTTTTTTTAATTGAAACTGCAACTACATGGTACTAATAAGGATATCTGTATGTGAAAGTAAATATTTTGTCATCAGACCCTGACAAACATTTTAGACATCTGATATAAAATGGAAGCCTGGGGAGTTTTGGCATTTAAGATGTTGCAGGATGTGAACATGGGATCCAGAGCAAATGGAAAAGGTGATAAACCCGGTGGTCTGATTGGGTCGCTTGCCATCGACCCTGACTCAGTGATCTTTCCAACTTGCCCCTGCAACACAGAGAATGAAGTGCTCCCTATTTTGCAGCATCACCATTTTAAGCACTACAAATGCTTAACAAATATCTAAACATGTTTTCAAAAATGAGAATAGACTACGACCAGCCGAGATACTGTCACTGCTTATCACTTGTGACGCTGGTACTCAGGCTAGGCTGAGCTGAAACACAAGGTTTAATCTTGAAGTCTCAGCTACCCCTAAGTAGTCTACAGGCAAAGTTCTTGTGAAGTTCACACGGAGATAATTATGTAGCTCAAAACACTGATGGGCAGTCACATGTGGTTTCTTAAAGGACTGGATTCGTAATCAGTACAAAGATACTCTATCCTGCCAGCACACGTTTCCCTGAACAAGTGTAAAGCTATTAAAGATACACACAAGGACTATCACTAGGTAAGAAATAGATTTGAAACTCACGGTGATCATCAGTAACAATTTCCTTGTTGAAACACTTTTAACTCCTACTTTTACCGTTTGTTTTACATTATTAGCTGCATGAAAACTCAGTCTCAATTTTGAGGAAGGCTGCTGAAAGGAAGACACGTAAAGCAAAAAGGTGCTCAAATTCTTGAGTGCAAAAGATCATTAACTAACTCCTGATACTAACAAATGAGAAAAGGCAGTGCATGGTGACTGGCAAAGATCCAAGCTGCCCTGAGGGGAACACCATCCTCTTGGTTTATTGTTAATGTCCCCTCAATACCCCTTACCTCGCTCCTCTTCTTGCTCTGGCTAGTACATCTCAGTTTGAAGAATATGGGCAGAAGAATATAATATTTCAACAAGAGTGCTTCTGTGAGTCTCATCAGATTTAAGTGCTGTAAGGGGATATTTTTTTTCAAGTTCAGTGATTGAATGTAATTAAATCTATAATTAAACAATAAAAGACCTCTTCTGATTGACCTTGAGGTTAAAATAAATTTAATTAATTGATCTAATTTAATTGGACCTATTGCACAAAGTTTGGTAGGTAGCAATAAGTAGCTGTAGTGTTCTGTAGATATGTAACAGCACGAGGAACTCTTGACATGCGTAAAAGTAGTAGGGATTTCTAAATTTCCAGCATTTGATGATTTGGAGATAGTAGCAAATGAGGTTTTGCCTAGTCTCCATAAATAGCAAATAAAGTTCAATCAGATATAACCTGCGATAAGTATATCATCATTTCAGATTTCCCGGGTTTCTAATGCTGAAAATTATCCTTGTTTCCTTTTTGAAATTCACAGCCTTTAATTAAGTATATTTGTGAATTTTATATCAAAATAAAGAATGCACAATATATATTTTTTAAATGAGTGTCTAGTCATAGATCTTAATTAAATGTGCTCATGGGCACCTTTGTTTTTTAAGTAATGTTGAGTCTAGCTTAGTAGAGAACTAACCTATACCGTTCAAATCTCAGCATTCAGCTATATAACCAAAGCTAATTAAAGACCATGACTGGACGACAAACTCTAGTAAAACAAATGGAGAAAATTAGACTATATACGTAGAATGAGAGTTCAGATAAGTCGCATGCTTTTTAAAATATTTTGCAATGCATAGAAATGAGGCAAACAACTCGGGAATGCTTTTTAAGGGACACCTGGATGGCTCAGTGGGTTAAGCACCTGCCTTTGGCTCAGGTCATGATCCCAGGGATCTGGAATCCAGCCCCATGTCGGGCTCCCTGCTCAGCAGAGAGTGTGCTTCTCCCTCTCCCTCTACCTGCCGCTCCTCCTGCTTATGCCCTCTCTCTCTCTCTGTCAAATAAATAAACAAAATCTTTTAAAAAACAGAATGCTTTTTTAAAACTGATATGAATTTGCAGACTCTTACTACAGTGCTCGGATAGACTCTGCAGCAAATTAAAAGAGAAAGTCATAAGTTTAACCTGGTATCCCTCTGTCAACTTGCTATAGAGGCACACAGTGCTAACATTGAAAACCGGACAGAATATGAGGCTAAAACGTGTTCTTTCCAAAGGAAAGAGACCCACACATTTCCTCTGCTCTGGCGTTTGCATAAGTGTTTTCAAGTCTCTACTGGGCATGGAATCTGGGGCCACACATTACTGTAATTCTGTGTTTTTACTAGATCTTTGTGAGTTGCCCACCAAGGTGCGTGTGTATTCACCAGAACCCAACTTAACAGAAAAAAGAGCAGGAACCTGATGCCACAAACAGACCTGGTGAGCGCTACCTGACAAAAGGACAGGAGTTACCGCAGGGACTGTTCCTGCCAGTTCAATGACAGTGTTCTTCCAAAAAAAAAAAAAAAAAAAAAGTGCCACCTGTTAGGTCAGGTGTGGTGTGGGGCCAGCCGAACACGGAGCAACTAAATCTCCCCTGATCTACTAACAAAACAAAGCCAGCAAACACTCAATAATGCTAGTCTTCAGATTTGGAAGTGTGTATCAAAGGCAAGGATAAGTTACAGGAAACAGAGTAAGACAGGAGAGGCTGAGTTTGATGGGAGAGACAATGCAGAGCTCTTGGCAATTCTGACCAGAAAAAGGATGTGGTGGGAATGAAGGCTACGGGACCACAGCCTGGCAGGGGTACCTGACATACGAATTAATTCCTCTTTATTTCTGGATCAGAGCCATAGACTGTCCTCTATGCCTCCATACCTTTACTCCGTTTTCACATTCCCTCTTATTTTTCCAAGTGGGGGAAATTCCTCTCTTCAAGACCCATCTCAAAAGTTCCTTCCTCCAAGTCTTCACTTCCTGACACCAAGGAGCCAGAATCATCCTTCCTGTGCTTTGCTTATGGTGTTGTGCTGTGGTTCTCCCCCTGCGCTCTGTCAGATTATTTGTATGTGTGTCTCTCCCACTGGATCAAGTACTCTTGGAGGGCAGAAGCCAAATGGAAAACTTTGTTTTACGTCCTTTGGGACTTAGCCATTTCTGTCACTCAGTAGACACTCTATAAATATTTTAGAATCCTTGAAGTGCAAATTTATTCAAATTGGTTTCTTCTTAAAAGGTAGTGAGGATCAGGGGCTCTGCAGGATGAATGGGGTGCAGTGAAGGTGGTAGTAAACCAGGTGCTGAGGGAGAAAACTAATTTCAGAGCACGGATGGCTGCTCCTGTGATAGGCTGGGGCACCGGGGACAGCCCAAGGGACCCCACAGAGGAGCACGGAGACACGGACCCGTGTGAGAAAGGGAGGCGGAAAGAGCTGATTAGTAAGCAAGACCAGGAGGTACCCAATGCAAGCTCTTCCAGCTGGTGGAAAGGAGGAGGTATCTGTTATAAATAACAGAGCGAGAGTAAAGAGGGACTTGAAATCAAGCAGAAGAAATTGGACTTGATGAGAGAAACAATGAAAGGCTATTTACCAATATCTTGTTTGATGAGGCAAATGCATGGAAAAAAAAAAATTAAGGAACAGTAATCTGCAAAAATAAATGAGATGTGATCATGACTAATTCAAAATCAGGCTTAGACAAGAGAAAAGAGCATTTTTCTTCTTCTATAATGAAAACACCCCTCACTCCAGCTCTCAAACTCAAGACAGCATCAGTAAATCTAGAGTTAAGTAAATATATTATAAAGGGAACCTTTGTAAGCCAGCCTGGAAGTTTTCTTACCATTCACATTATGAAGAGGCAGCCATGGTAGGAGACAGCAGAGGTTTGGAAGACAGACCACATGGGACTAATTCTTGTCTCGACAGGTGCAACGGGAGGTGAATGATTTAATTTCTGTTTCCCTCTTCTTATCTTACCTGTAAAATAGATATAAAGAATACCCACTCTAAGAGTTGTTAAAGGGCACCTGGTGGCTCAGTGGGGTAAGCCTCTGCCTTTGGCTCAGGTCATGATTTCAGGGTCCATGGATCAAGTCCAGCATCTGGCTCTCTGCTCACCTGGGAACCTCTTTCCCCTGCCTCTCTCAGCCTGCCTCTCTGCGTATTTGTGATTTCTGTCTGTCAAATAAATAAATAAAAATCTTAAAAAAAAAAAGTTGTTGAATTTGTTAATTGATACTTGGAAAGTACTTACACAATAAGTACTCAATACATGTTAGCTCTTATCATTTCTTTGGGAGATATTTTTGTCTGTTTTTCAAATTATCTGTCTAACAAACACTTAGGATCACATTTTTGTGAGTTCTGACCTAAAAGACAAATGTATTTTAGAATATAAATTATATGTTTTTTCCCAAATTTTGTCCTTATCCTTTTCTCAGTTTTTTTTTTTCTTTTTTAAATCACCATTAACCATATCTCTTAAGTCAGTACCAAAAGAGTCAAACTTCACTCATATGGCCATAAACAATCCTTCACTACATCCAACCGATTTTAACTCTTTGATATTTCTGGAATCTACCACCATTCTCCCAGGCACTGCCCTAAATTAGGTTTTCATCACCTCTCACCTAGACTAATGTCCCATCCTCTACTCTGTTTCTCCTCCTCTAATCCTTCTTAATTACAATTTTCAGAGTCATTTCTCTAACACGTGTCTGATCCTGTTTTCTCCCAGTTTAAAAGACTTTAATGGCCCCTCACTAATTGGAGAATTGCATTCAATTATGTAACATATCATCATCAGTTGGGATCATGCCTGTGTGATCTTCACATTATCACCTCCTGCTGGACTGAACAATTTGTGTCTTTGGCATACAAAGTTCTTTCACACACCCTTGTCATTATGAGTTTTCTGACGAGGGAAAGTGAATCTCTTATTCCTCCTAGTACCTACTGAGCCCAACACAGATTTAAAGGCCAAAATAGTTCCTATTCCTAACCTTAAAGCAAGAATATGTAATTACCTTTAAAACAAATACTGAACAGGGGCGCCTGGGTGGCTCAGTGGGATAAAGCCTCTGCCTTTGGCTCAGGTCATGATCCCGGGGTCCTGGGATCGAGCCCCACATCGGGCTCCCTTCTCCGCGGGTAGCCTGCTTCCTCCTCTCTCTCTGCCTGCCTCTGCCTAGTTGTGATTTCCCTCTGTCAAATAAATAAAAATATTAAAAAAAAAAACAAATACTGAACAAAAATTTAAGTCTGAGGAAAAACACATAATCCCCCTCAGTTTATAACTGATATCAAGATATCATTTTTTCCACTTTTTATGCATCTTCTTCAATGACTTAAATACACCTCTGGAAACTATAAGACAAAACAGATCATTTAGTTAATAAACATTGCATTCTGAGCTATAGTAGAAGATTATATCTATATATTTACATGCTCATTTACATGTTCTTTCATCTAAACATACATTTAACATTTTGTCTCTGACTTCTATTTATTGAAGAAACTGTGGGTAGAATCCTGCATGGCTTTATTCCACCATCGTGCCTGGAATTGGAAACCTTCTCTAGGGCGTCTGGGGGGCTCAGTTGGCTAAGCATCTGCCGTGGGATCAGGCCATGATCCCAGGGTACTGGTACTGAATCCTGAGCATGACTCCCTGCTCAGTGGGGAGTCTACTTTACCTTCTACCCCTCTTCCCCTTGATTGGGCTCACTCACTCTCACTCTCTCTCTCGAAAATAAATAAATAGAATCTTAAAAATAAAAACGCAATTATGTTGCCTCACAGACAGGAAGTAGAACGTTTGTCCAGCTCACATTTCTATTGCAAAGTGTGGCACAGTCCCCAGCACCTCAGATTGTTAAGAGGTGTGTGCTGAGTGATTGAAAGTCATGTGACCCTCAAGCCAGGGGCTCTGATACACCAGCAGTTGGTCCCAACCTAAGGCATGAAGACCAATCTTCTGACCTGATCCCCTTAATCACTCTCATCCTACAAAAGTGTATCTCTTTTCAATGTCACAGAGATTTCCAAGATGCTGCCCTGTGCCATTCCATATGCATCTTTATTGACCTTATCTCATCTTTATTGACCTTAAAACTATGTATAATCCCATCAGGAGCCTCCAGACCACAGTATCACAATGATCTACACACTTTGTACCAACACTTAATTCCGAATGAAATCAGCAGTGGAGGGTCACAGCTTAATTTTGGATTTGATAAAGCATCATATTTATATTTAATTAACTGATCACAAACTTTTTTCTTGGGAAACAGATATGCATTATAACTTCAACATTTCAAAGCACCATTCTGACTAGTGAAGATATGGCAACTGCCATAACTTCTGTACATTTTTTCTACCCATCCTTTAACAAATAATCAACCACTTTACGTATTTTCCTAGCCTTACAGCTACTTCTTTCCCTTAGCGAGAGGTCTGTGTGGCCTTTGCACAAAGCAATATCATGCTCAGTATTTAGCCTGTTCTCTTGACTTTAATATTCTTTTTTTTTAATAATTTATTTATTTATTTGACAGAGAGAGAGGTTACAAGTAGGCAGAGAGGCAGGCAGAGAGAGAGGGAGAAACAGGCTCCCCACTGAGCAGAGAGCCCGATGCGGGGCTCCATCCCAGGACCCTGAGATCATGACCTGAGCCAAAGGCAGAGGCTTAAACCACTGAGCCACCCAGGCGCCCCAACTTTAATATTCTTAAAATGCATACCTTCATGCTTTATCACTTGTTTATGTAAGTCAAGTCAAAAAGGCTAAACCTGTGCTTCTATGATTCTTACTCTATCTTTGTTATCTGCTCCCACTGCAGCAGTAGACCTTTTTACCTGCCCAAGCCATGAATCTGGGAAGAAGGCTGAAACGTCTTTGCATCTGATGCCTTTACACATTCAGTACGTTAATGCTAAGAGCTGAAATCTGCTACTAGAAACGTGCATTTAATTACATGCTTTGGCCATCGCTTAGGAGTAAATATATTATTGCGTTTCTTATTTTCTTTCCTTCTTTTATAAATAGAGACTTAATTTACTATTATAGTGGTGTGAATTTTCTCTATGCATGAGCTGTTGCCCTGGAGTTTCTGCAAGGGAGCTTCCTTCTCATATATTTCCCTAGCATTGCTTAGAGTCTGAATAAATAGTGTTTGCACATGGTAGGTACTAATCAATAATTTTGACTAAATGAACAACGATGTAGTTGCCATTGGGACTTAAAAAATACATCTGAATTTTAACTGAAATACAATGTTTTACCTGGTTGATAGTATCTCAATTTTGACTAAGTTTTAACTACCATCATGTATAATTTCATATAAATGTAATATCAAGAAAGAATCTTCACACTTGGAGAGGACAAATTGAGAACCAGGTTGGAGGGGAAATTGAGAAGCTCTCATTTGTAGAAACATCAGCCCCGGTTTCATCATTTACTGATTTCTTAACTTTCACAGAACAATTTAAATCTATGAAACTCAGTCTTCTCATTCGTCAGACTGGATATATCTGCCTTCTTTTTCCATAACAGCAATTTTATGAAGACCATATAAAATTAGGCAGACAAATGAGCTTTAAATAATATAGAGCAAGTTTTAAATTCAAATTATGATGATTTTATTTTTTTGAGTTGAATTTGAGATGCTATCATCTTGCCAACTTCTGTACAATTTTCGGTTAGCCTAGCAAGTTTTAAATAAATGTGTGTGGGAAAAGATATTGATGGTTTCTTATTTATTCATGATTTTGGTATATTTTCTTCTGATCTGGATTGGTAGTTCCTAATATCCTCATGACTTTCCAAGTGTCCTGACTTGGACATTATCTAAGAATTCCTCCACTTTGCTTTCACTTTGTGGCTTCCTGTCAAGCAAAGGCTCAAATTCAAGGTGTTTTCTTCTTTTTCGTTTTGTAGCTTCTAAAGCTCCCTACAATATTGCAGCATGTTACCTAAAAGGTATCCTAATCCCATAAACTCTAAATCACACCATCTCCTATCCAAACTACATACCATTTTTCTTTTCTTAAGCCAACCTGGAGTTTCTCAGTCATCAAGAATTCTGTATGTTGGCCCCTAGGTTATGGGACCCGCACCCATGCAAGCTGTCTAACTTTAACAACTGTAACTTCCGCAGGAGTAAAGGATGTCTCCTTGTTCAGTAGTGCTCCGGGATACAGTAAATTTTGATTTCTCTATTTTAATTTTGTTGGCTTAGTACTGTGTGGAGAATGTTAGATAATGTTATTATCTCGAGTTTGCTCATCCTGAACTGTCAGCCACAGGACTAGAACCAAACATCTAGAGTTGAAACAATATGACTACGGTTGGGTCAACATTGCTCCTACGTTCTGTTTCATTTTCGAGAATCATAACTTGGATGTAAATATTCACATCAAACTCCATCATGGCAGGCCATTTCTGGCCCTTCTCACTGTGTTTCAGATGATCTCAAAGTCAAGTAACAAGATGACTGGTATTTAGGGGATTGTTTTTTGCTTTGTTTTGTTTCCAGTTACTCTTTGGATTTTCAAATGGCTCATTCTATTTAAAATAAAATAGACTGCACTGCTGCTTTTTTATTTTAATGTATTTCAGACAGGTAGAAATGTGTGTGCATGGGTATAAATAACAATGCTTTAAAGCTAACCATTTCGAGACTACTGTGACTGGATAAGTGAATCCATAAATGTTATTGAGACCGAAGAAATACATTTCGACGAATTACTGAGGTAAGCTCCGGTTTACTTGGTAGTTTCTCCATCTTCGACTATAAAATTATAATTATTATCATGGGCAGATCCATATAATTTTTTATAATATATGGAATATTATGTCTTGATTTGCATTTTGCAGTTTCCTAAAAATTGCCTGCAATTCTGTTTCTCAAAATTCACACCTTTGGTTATCAAGTGTGCGGCATCTTTTTCTCAATTTCACATTTCAAAATCTGATGGCAAAAGGGAACATTAGTCCCTGTTTGCGTTTCCAAAGTAGATGTGTAAAATTGTTACCTTCCTGGGATTCCAAGACATGACAATTAAGTCTCTTCTGTTCTCAGTCAAATTATACAAGTCTGAGCAAGGTAGGCACCCGCACATACTTGCACTTGGCTGGAGGAAAAGGTGAGTACTCTTTGTGACTGAAGAAGGTAAAAAACTCTTTTGTTTCTTCTTTCAGGTTCTATCCACTAATGGTGATGTGACCTTGGGCTGGTTACAGAATCACGATTTGGCTCATTTTCTTTTCTGTTACAAAAAAAATAATAAATAATACCTGTTTTGTTAATTTGCTCCTAAAATTAAATAAATGAATGTATGTGAAGACCTTAGAAGCATGCCTGGTGGTTACTATTTTAATTGTTAAGCTTTGTGATTAAAGACCCTTCAGTATTTATAAGTTAAGGGACAGGAACCCATCAGAGGATGGTTTGCCACATTTTAAATATCCAAAAAGGTTCTCTGAAAGCAACTTAAATGTTAAACATTTCATTAGGTCTCATAGCCCTCTGCCTATGGAAGAGTTAATGATAAAAGATGTAGAGAACCCAGAAAGTAGCTGTAGAGAACTTTTAAAAGAAGGATCTATACCTGAGTATGTAGATTTCTGGAGTCAAGCTAAACTTTTGGGAGAAAACCTGCTTAGGCACTACCTTATGGTACAAATGTGAATTGTAGATTTCTTAAACCTCTTCCTAATCAGTTGCAGATGGACAATTGCACAGATATTGGAGCAAGACACACTTTGCTTATGGTACAGACTTGGCCACTCACTCACTGTGATTTTGAGGAATCCCCTCAAACTCTTTGAGTCCTGGGATCAAGCCCCATGATGGGCTCCTTGCCCAGTGGGGGGTCTGCTTCTCCCTCTGCCTGCCTCTCCCCCTGCTTGTGCTCACTTTTTCTTTCTCTGACAAATAAATTAATATTTTTTAAATAAAAAAATAAAATCAGGATACCAAATTTTTTAACAATGTAGCAAAATATTTTAATTACTTGAATTGATGCATAGCGTTTTCTAAAATTCACCTAACATCACAGAGGGGAGAAAAAGTCAAGGTGAAAGAGATTAAAAGCCAATTATTTGTGGAAGCAGAAGTATATTGCTGCAATGCACACATGCACATACCCACACAGAAGTCAGCTCACTGAACAGGGTGTTTGTGAGTACATAAGATAAGCTGGTGTGTATAATGCAATCCAATACTGCCAGTAGTATGGATTCTATCCATACTATTCTCTATCAGGACTTGATATTAATTCTCTATCAGGACTTGATATTAATAGTGATGAAACATAGGGCAAAGAATGAGACATGCCTAATTATTATTTTTATACTTAATGTCCCCTTTTGTCCAAATTCCCTTTCCTTTTAATACTACTACTACCTATTGAAAGTTAATTTTCAAGAAAGTATAACAACAGCCTGTCTTTCTAAAACTGCATAGGTTTACAAAACCCATTTGTTTCCTATTTTCTAAATAGCTGTAGGCAGAATCATGAAAATTATAGAAAAACACAGTCTCCCTCTACTTTATCTTGATATGCATTCTATACTGTGTCACCGGCAGGAAAAATAATATCTTGCCTTCATGCACAGTTCAGCATATAAAAGGTAATCTATTTGAATAACTATGCAAAGAGCTTCAGCTAAGCAATAAAATGTAAGTCAAGAAAGTATCTACACCTCATCCTTCTAGGAATGTTTCAAAATGGGAGCATGTAAACTTCTAGTTGGATGGCAGGCGGTGATCAAACTTACAGTTCTGGCCAGGCTAAGGTGGTACTGGACAAAATCTACATTTGAAATATTGGGAAAATCTTAAAAAAAAAAACTTTCAGTAGTTTGACTTCTCTGCTTTTCTTCAAAAATATGAATCTAAGTATTATCATGATTTCTATATTGTAAAACTCCAATGGTGAAGTCCTGCATTTTTGGAAGCATTTCCACCTATTTATCAAGTTTGTGGTGTAGAATGTTTTCTAATTTCTTTCTTTCATCTGCAGGACAGTAGTTGAAGCTTGCTTGAAATAATTTATTTTTTAAAACTTTCAGTGTCTTAACTATTTCTGAGGGAAAAGCCTTGTGAACTTACTTGTAGGGCTCTTAAAGAAGAAGAAGAAAACAGAGTTGGCCTTATTTTTTATTTTTTAAAAAGATTTTATTTATTTGAGAGGGACAGCAAGAGAGGGAACACAAGCAGGGGGAGCGGGAGAGGGAGAAGCAGGCTCCCTGATGAACAGGGAGCCCCATGTGGAGCTTGATCTCATGACCTGAGCAGAAGGCAGATGCTTAATGACTGAGCCACCCAGGCGCTCCTGGCCTTATTTTTTAAATAACCAAAAATAATCACGTAAGCAAATAAATTACATGGTATTAGGTTACCTAAGATCATCTTGACAGAAGTACAATTTCCATGTTTACCTCATGTAATTTTCATAAAACTATCAGGAAACATTTACACATTGCTTAACTGTCTTTAGAGATGAATAGAAGCACAACTGGTCAAAGCCCTTTCAATAACTAGCACTTCTCACACCATCAACAGATTGGGAATCATTTATCGTAAAACTTGAGGGATCCTGGAATTAAAACAAAACAAAACAAAGAAAAAAAAACAATTAATTTTACTTTAAAAAAGTGTAGGAGAATAGCCTTCTCATTTATATTTATATTTAGAACCAGAGTTCCCATTGCTTAATAAGCTATGCATTAAATATTTTCTGTGATTACCTAAACCCAAGCATTCTTTTTTTTTAAAATTTATTTATTTATTTATTTTATTATTTATTTATTTATTTTTATTTGTTTATTTACAGCATAACATAAAGTGTTCATTGTTTTGGTGCCCAGTGCTCCATGCAGTACGTGCCCTCCCTATTACCCACCACCTGGTTCCTCAACCTCACCCCCCCCACCCCCCCGCCGCCCCTTCATAACCCTCTGGTTGTTTTTCAGAGTCCATAGTCTCTCATGGTTCATCTCCCCTTCCAGTTTCCCTCAACTCCCTCTCCTCTCCATCTCCCCATGTCCTCCATGTTATTTGTTATGCTCCACAAATAAGTGAGACCATATGATACTTGACTCTCTCTGCTTGACTTATTTCGCTCAGCATAATTTCTTCCAGTCCCGTCCATGTTGCTACAAAAGTTGGGTATTCGTCCTTTCTGATGGAGGCATAATACTCCATTGTGTATATGGACCACATCTTCCTTATCCATTCATCCGTTGAAGGGCATCTTGGTTCTTTCCACAGTTTGGCGACCGTAGCCATTGCTGCAATAAACACTGGGGTACAAATAGCCCTTCTTTTCACTACATCTGTATCTTTGGGGTAAATACCCAGCAGTGCAATTGCAGGGTCATAGGGAAGCTCTATTTTTAATTTCTTCAGGAATCTCCACACTGTTCTCCAAAGTGGCTGCACTAACTTGCATTCCCACCAACAGTGTAAGAGGGTTCCCCTTTCTCCACATCCTCTCCAACACACGTTGTTTCCTGTCTTGCTAATTTTGGCCATTCTAACTGGTGTCAGGTGGTATCTCAATGTTGTTTTAACTTGAATCTCCCTGATGGCTAGTGATGATGAACATTTTTTCATGTGTCTGATAGCCATTTGTATGTCTTCGTTGGAGAAGTGTCTGTTCATATCTTCTGCCCATTTTTTGATATGATTATCTGTTTTGTGTGTGTTGAGTTTGAGAAGTTCTTTATAGATCCTGGATATTAACCTTTTGTCTGTACTGTCATTTGCAAATATCTTCTCCCATTCCGTGCGTTGCCTCTTTGTTTTGTTGACTGTTTCCTTTGCTGTGCAGAAGCTTTTGATCTTGATGAAGTCCCAAAAGTTCATTTTTGCTTTTGTTTCCTTGGCCTTTGGAGACATATCTTGAAAGAAGGTGCTGTGGCTGATATCGAAGAGGTTACTGCCTATGTTCTCCTCTAGGATTCTGATAGATTCCTGTCTCATGTTGAGGTCTTTAATCCATTTCGAGTTTATCTTTGTGTACAGTGTAAGAGAATGGTCGAGTTTCATTCTTCTACATATCGCTGTCCAGTTTTCCCAGCACCATTTATTGAAGAGACTGTCTTTTTTCCATTGAATATTTTTTCCTGTTTTGTCGAAGATTATTTGACCATAGAGTTGAGGGTCCATATCTGGGCTCTCCACTCTGTTCCACTGGTCTATGTGTCTGTTTTTATGCCAGTACCACGCTGTCTTGGTGATCACAGCTTTGTAGTAAAGCTTGAAATCGGGTAATGTGATGCCGCCAGTTTTGTTTTTGTTTTTCAATATTTCCTTAGCAATTCGGGGTCTCTTCTGGCTCCATACAAATTTTAGGATTATTTGCTCCAGCTCTTTGAAAAATATCGGTGGAATTTTGATCAGAATGGCATTAAAAGTATAGATTGCTCTAGGCAGTATAGACATTTTAACAATGTTTATTCTTCCAATCCAAGAGCATGGAACAGTCTTCCATCTTTTTGTGTCTTCTTCAATTTCTTTCATGAGTGTTCTGTAGTTCCTCGAGTATAGGTCCTTTACTTCTTTGGTTAGGTTTATGCACAGCTATCTTATGGTTCTTGGTGCTATAGTAAATGGAATTGATTCTCTAATTTCCCTTTCTGTATTTTCATTGTTGGTGTATAAGAAAGCCACTGATTTCTGTACATTGACTTTGTATCCTGCCACGTTACTGAATTGCTGTATGAGTTCTAGTAGTTTGAAACCCAAGCATTCTAATTCTCTTGCCAGTCTCATAATTGCTTGCACCTCAATCATGCCTTCTGTAGCAGGCTTGATTCTGTTGCTCACACAGTTTGAAAACTTGCCTGATAGAAATATATTAATTTTAATTTTTAATTTGCCACTTTACTTGGATATTACTTCAAACAAAAGTCAAAACTCATAGTCAGGAGGAAACCCCAAATAATTTAGCCTAAATGTCTGCTTGAATGTGAATAACTTTAGTTTGCAAACCGGTGTTACATATCAAAGGAGAGCAGAGCCTAGGACTGAGTTCTCCCAGTTCCTATTTAAGCTCATAATTCCCAAATTTGGACACACAGAAGAATCCCCTGGGGGTCCTTTAAAAATACTGATGCCTTGCTCCCACCAGCAGAATTTTGACATAATTTGTTGGGGGTACAATCTAAATATGGGGATTATTATTAATATTATTATATTATAATATATAATATAATATATTATTTTAGTATATATTAATAATATAGTAATATAATAATATTATTATTATTTGATCCATTATATGATTTTATTATGCAGCAAAGTTTGGGAACTGCTGATGTGGAATGTAGATTTACAGGCTCTGGGATGGACCAGAATAGCACTCTCTCAGCTCTTTAAAAGAAATCTTATAAATGATGATTGTTTGCAAGTTTCCTTTCCATTCCCACCCCTCATAACCTCAGGGAAAACGAAACAGTTGTCTCTGTCTCGTGGTTTTTCATAAAGCTTTAGACATGTCTACAATGGGGGAATGTACAGGGAACGATATTCATCTTATTTATGTTAATCCTCCTTAGCCAAGAAATGGGAAGTTGAGATCATCCCTCTGGATCAGCAGAAATGTGTTTATCATTGCCATAAAATTGTTTGGAAGCAATTTGAATACATCCTTCAGGTTTGTAAAAGATTCACGAAATAGCACTCTATTTCCCTGTGGGTCATTCTACACCATGTAGAATACCAAAGGCTATGACCAAAAAAAGAAAAAAAAAAAGATTGCCAATGTTATTATTTCAGAATTCTAAGTGATTCTGTATGAGTACGCCAATTTAACTCTATAGTAGTCATCATGATTTTGCCTCTTCATGGAAAATATTCAGCTCTATCTCATCAGCGGAATTTTCAAATAAATGACAAGTTTCAGACATGTAATAATAGGGTTTGTAATATCTTTACAAAATGCAGAAGTACTCATAAAGTTTGTCTGATTTTTATTAGACACTTAAGGTAAATATGCCTTTAGAACCATTTTAGAAGGACTAAAAATGTGACAAAAATATTTCTATTGATTTCATAGTACTGATATTAGTTTGTGATTTCTGATATTTTAAATATTAGAAGTGTTCTTTAGTTATATATAATCAATAATATAAATTTTTTTCAGTCTCTAAAACTTCTGTTTTTATTTATTTATTTGAGTATAGTTGACACACAATGCTGCATTAGTTTCAGGGGTATAACGTAGTGATTCAACATCTCTCTACATTATGCTGTGTTCACCACAAGTGTGGCTACCATGTGCTCACCATACAACGTTGTTACAGTATCGTAGACTTTAATCCTTCTGCTGTGCTTTTTATTCCTGACTTATTTATTCCTTTTTTTTTTTTTAAAGATTTTATTTATTTATTTGACAGAGAGAGATCACAAGTAGGCAGAGAGGCAGGCAGAGAGAGAGGAGGAAGCAGGCTCCCTGCGGAGCAGAGAGCCCGATGCGGGGCTCGATCCCAGGACCCTGAGATCATGACGCCTGGGTGGCTCAGTGGGTTAACGCCTCTGCCTTCGGCTGACTTATTTATTCCTTAATTGGAACCGTGTATCTCCTCTTCTCCTTCACCCATTTTACCCATTCTTGCACCTTCTTTCCCTCTGGCAAATTTAATTTATTAACTATATCAGGAGCTCTGGAGCTTACCTGTTTTCCTTCTTTTCTTAACTAGGATTAACTAGTATTAACCAAGCATAGTTTCCAAATATATTTAAATAATCAGTAATAAAAATAATAATGGTTAGTGGTCTATCAACAATAATAATAATTAACATTTTGCCAGGAATATGCTAAACACGGTACATGAATTATTTCCATTACGTCTTCTAAAGTTCAGAAAAGCAAGAATTTTTATTATCTATACTTCCTAGATGTGGAAATAAGATTAGGGAGATTAAGTGATTTTCCCTAGTTATACACAGAACAAACCATAGGAGCCAGGATTCAAACCTAGGTAAATTATCTCCAGAATCCATGCTCACTGTAACATAATACAATTAACACAAGAGCTTAAGGAAATGTGTAAACATCTAAACATCCTGAAGGAAAACTTAAAAGCCAGTCACTATTTATTGGCCCATGTGATATATTGTTCAGATACTTAAAATATGAATATATATGGATTTTATTTTTAATCAAATACTGGCTATCACTTACATGTGGTCTTTATTTTTACATAAATGGATTGATAGTTAACAAAATCCAAAAGTTGTTTGTTTTGTTTTGTTTTTCAGAATAAATACATACACATTTTAAATACTAAACACTATGTGAACAGTCAGCATCTGGATATATATTAGTGAAACTCAAGAAATAAAAACTTATACATTAAATAGAAGAATATTTGTTGCCCATTTCGGATGTAAACCTCACATCCCCCCTTCACCCTCTTATTACCTGACAATCAAAGGTATATCAGTTTAGAACATCAAACTCAAACAGTTTAACCCATAACTGATCACCTTCAAAGACTTTCAATTAAAAAAAAAGCCAAACAATGTTGGGTTTTTCTTGCAGGTACATTCACAAGTTGATATATGTTCTGATGTGCTAAGACAATGCCTAGAATTCAACAGTTGCTCTTGTATGTTATTGCTATTCCATAATTGCAGCTAGAAATTGGCATACATTTTAGATGGAATGTCTAATATGCTAATTGTCTATAAATTCTAAAAAGAAGTGTTACCATTTAAAAATGAATTCCCTACATTTTGGATATGGATTGAAAAATGATATCAGAAGTAGTGACAAACATAAACAGAGTTGCAAGAACAAAAATTATCCGTAATTCAGAGATCCGTAATGCTGGGGTGGTAAAGGCTGCTGAAACACACACACACACACACACAAACACACACAAACACACACTCATACATATTCAGAAAAGGTAGGATTATGTAGTCTCTTGATGAAAGAATAAAGAGGCATATAAATCTAATAATTAAACCTTGATGGGTATTTATGGCTGACATCATTAAATCAGAGCCATCTGTAGGGGAGTGCATTGTTAGACTCAATATGGTGGCATCTTTTTATTTATCATAATTCCCTGAGACAGGTACTAGCACCATTCTCAGCCCACAAATTGTTCTAGAGCAATTAAGCAACATATTTGGGATCCAATAGCCTTGATAGCTATATTTGTCTCTGAAAAATCGTGCTTTTCCCTACATCCCACAGTAAGTTAAATTGCTATTTTTTTGTCTGCTTTCCTGTTTCTAAATGGGCTCTTGCTGAGCATGAGAGAAATAAAGGCATATATCCCTGGAATTTTGTCATAAAAGTTTTCAAGAACCATGGAATGTAAATATCTTAGACTCTCCATCAAATGATCAAAAAATGTAAATCAAGAAACGCTTTTACTAAAAATGATCTTTATTGGGGCACCTGGGTGGCTCAGTGAGCCTCTGAGTCTCTACCTTCGGCTCAGGTCATGATCTCAGGGTCCTGGGATCTGGGATGGAGCCCTGCATCAGCCTCTCAGCTCAGCAGGGAGCCCGCTTCCCCCTCCCCACTTTGCTTGCCTCTCTGCCTACTTGTGATCTCTCTCTCTCTCTCTCTGTGTCAAATAAATAAATAGTCTTTTTAAAAAATGATCTTTATTTCAGACTTGTTTAGTGATAGGTTTAGTCTTTCAAATAATCTCCGATTAGAAACATAACAAAATTTGATATCTTATAGTTCTTAAATTAGAAGTATGGTTTTAAAATGTTGGAAGAAATACTTTAATAAATTTCAACAGGCAACTTGAAAACATGAATAATCAACAAAAATGACTCCATCCTCCAGTAGATTCTGGAAAAAACCTAGACCTAGTCTTTCACGTGCTGGGAGGAATGATGATTTATATTATTTGGAAAAAAAAAGTGGCATAAAATATGAGAAAAAAATCTAAGCAACTTAAAATGGAAACAGCAGAAAAGACTATAGCAACTTTAGAATCATTAATGACAAACACCTAAAATTAATGTTACTAGTGCCCTAAGTTGTAGCAGAATCCTGGGTCTCTGTTAATAATTCAAGACCGAAATCCTCAAGAAACACACGATCCTGCCACTTGGTTCTGCTTCCTTGCTTCTACCTTGAAGACTTCTTTACCTCTGAGTTCTCATGGCTTTTCTTTAAAGGAAGTGATTACTTAATTCATAACTCGAGTTCAAAATGTAAGCAAGTGCTTAAGTATGGAAAGAACAAATAGCACCAGCAAAAGAAACTTGGTTTCTAATCTCACTTTGCCCAAACGAACGGATCTGTCAACCTGTCTGAGTCCCTCTTCCCTCATCAGTGCATTTACCCAGAGTTTCTGATTCTTTGGCTTTGAGGTCCAGTGGGTGAATTTACATGTCTAATAATTTCCTGAATGGTGCTGGTGCTGCCGGCCGAGGGAACACACTTTGACAATGACTGAATTGGATGCCAGCTAAGGTCCCTCCTGGGTCTATCATTCTGATCTTTTCTGTGTGAAGATTTCAAAAAAATTTCTCCAATTTCTCCTCCAACGATATGGGAGGGCCTTTTCACAATTTTATTGTGAAATATGGGCCTTTTCACAATTTTATTACATGAAGAATAGAGTAACCATATCCTTATGCTGGATAGTATAAGCATAGATGGGCATTAGTATTTTCTGGCATTTTTTTAGGAGAATGAAACCTGTAAGATACTTAACGAATTTTCTTTTGTCTGCTGTTCTTATTATTCACATTAACAGATATGAAGAGAGAGGAATTAACTTCCTCAGAAGATTGCTAGTTAAAAAAAAAAAAAAAGCTGTGTTTAATTCATTTTTTTTTTCCTCCTGGGTCACTAAATTATGCTTTAGTTCAATCTTGCTTTATAGAGATGTGCCTGATATTATATCTTTCACAGAGGAAAGATTTTTAAATTATTTTGGTATCTCTTATTGCTCTAGACATGAATAGATTCAAATCTGAATCAACACGACAACCTCAAGGTGCATTTTTTTCTGGGTGATAGTGTGAACACAATGATACCAAGAGTCAGAATAATTATTATCACAGCCCAGCATAGTAGTTTGTATGTGTATCTGATGCATCAGCTTTGATATGAGTTCTGGGTATAAACATCAGTTCCATACTGGTTTTGGCTTTTTTTTTTTTTTTTTTCCTTTCAAAGAGACAAGTTCAACAAGTGCTCTTTAGCAGTCATGAGACTGGGACAAGTTTATATAGTTGCCTGATTTCTCAGGCGCTCTCCTGCCACCCAGCTGTGACTGCAATACCTGGCAGAGAATTGTCTGCAGAGTGTGAGGAGGAATCCAAGGGCAGACTCCTATACCAACAGGGCTATTCTTTCATAACAGCTACAGGGCTCCGGATGACTTAGTCAGTTTCCTCACAGCAGATCCGAAGTAGTTTTTCCATGTATATAGGTTGATAGGAAAAGATTGCATGGCCTTTTATCCCTTTTATGCTCAATCCACACAATGTATCGGTGTCCGGATTTAGACCATGTCTTCTGTACATAGAAAACACAGGTGTAATTAACACACATTCTTAGCAGAGCAAGAGTCTGTCTTATCTCCCAACATCCTGAGGCAGCTGATCGTGAATCCTGAGCTGGCCAAGTCATTAAGGCTGAGTGGTGAAGTGCGCCCCTCATCCCAGAAGTCAGAGAGAAAGAAAGTCTTGCTTGGCCAGCCAGTCTTCATGTTCTCCTTGTACCGGCTTTGACATTTCTGAACTCTAGAGTGGCTCCCGAGCACCAGCTGGGAAGTTCGTTCTTACAGTTTGGTATCCAGGATTTTTCATCTCGACTTGGTTATAAATTGTCCACTCTGGGCAATTTAGTATAATTCCTTATTGTAAATAATGTTATAATAAATAATGAAAAGATAGAAGAATTATATGATTGACAGTCATTGCAGACACTGAGATAAAGCCTGAAAGAGGTCTTTAAATGTTCCTAAATTACAAGTACATTCTGAGTTGCGTACAGTGGCACAAACAGCAAAGAACCAAGACCGACGACAGTTCTACTCATGTCGCTGAGTATCAGAATATAGTCCCATTAGATTATCATCACATGAGTGGAAACACTAATTGCCTGATATGGCAAAAATGTTCAGTAAGTTGCCATGATTTTCAAATTAGATATATAAACTGGCTTGTGATGAAAATCCTCTACAATCAGGCTAGATGTGGCTTTGATACACAGCCAGCCCACACTTCAGGTAGCCATGTTTCCCGCAAAGAGCCCTCAGACAAGATGCTAACCTTTCCTCAGTGTCTGTCACATGCATCCTGCACACTCTGGTCCTGCAAATGCTACTTCTTACCCGGACATCCCTCTTCCTCCTGTGAAGATTCCCTTACATTTTGTTCTTTTCTTACAAGCATTTAAATAATGTTTGTGGAGTTGAACAGTTCAAATATCAACTCTACTGTTCACTATGACTTTGAGAGATTATTCAACTCTCCGAGTCAAAGCTGTCTCAGAAAAAACAGGAGATAGTAACAACTGCTTCATAAGTTGTTGAGAGAAACAAAAATTAAAATTAAAATTAAAATTTGTAAATATCTGCACAGAGCACAGTAAATCGATTTTTTGTTATACAAAACACTATATGGCTTGATTATAAAGGTTGGTGTAGAAAATATCAATTCTAAATAGAGTGAATCTTCTATTTTAATACTTTTTTCAGATTCCCCTTAATGTCTAGAAAGGACTAAAGAATTGCCATACATTTTAGTCAATAACATATGCCAAAAGGTAAGTCTAGTCACACATGTACATGTATGTGTACATAAATATGTTTTTAAAATAATTTTTTACAGTGTTAAGAAAAAAATCCATATCTAAAAAACTCCCCCTCCCACGCTTTTGTGAGTTTTCTTACATTTAACTTAAGAGAGTAGAGATAACCAGTCTAAAACCTTAAACAAGGTTATGATTTCAAGCACTTTGGGGAAGGTGAATTATTGAGTTAACAAGCACAAACATATTACAGCTCATACTAGACCCCTCTCTGAGCAGCTTTTCACAGAGAGATGGCACAGGGTGACAGCAAGGTGACACAGACCATAAACAGGCTTGGAGCGAGGAGATGGGAGTGTCCAACATTAGCACACATCAGGTTTTATCCATAAGTGCTTTCCCTAGTGAGGAATACTTGACACTATGCTGCTATGGTAAGTGTCAGTATTCACTGAATGGCCATTCATTGCTTCATCCTCCTTTTACTCTATATCCAAGACTGGGGCCCTACAGAAACTTTGTAATTGAGTTTTATTATTTGAACTTTCAGTATGCAGTTTGGATTCATGATCCTTGACTTTTGATGCACTTATTTCGCTGGTTTAAACCTGGCCCACTTTAGTATACTTATTTAATTCAGTAAATAGTGAATTTAATATTGTAATAAGAACACATGGACTTGACATCTCAAAGGTTTAACTATGATATTGTTATAATATCGATCATTATTACTGGTATTGGTTTCGTTAAAGGTCAAATAAAAAGAGGTATTACACTCTGACCATCTTCTAAAATGGGTGCTAGTGGACAAATTGCTTTTGTTTTCTCACTGTCCACAACCCTTCTCTGGGGAACTACTTCTCCCTGCTTCATACGATTTTGGTGGTCTGCCAATGCAAAGACCCTAACTAGCCACAGGATGGGTATGTGGTCCAAGCCTGATCAATCATGGCAAACCACTTGCCTGCTGTGAGTGGACCAAGGATGGCTATCTCACCAAAGAGAGACAATCAGAATGTTGCACACTAATGCTGAGAGATGGGGAGGATATCCTGTGTCAGGATTTGCTAAATGAGGATTTTAGGAGGTCCCATACACTTTTGCCAATCTCCTCTCGCCTTCTATCTTGTGAAGAATATTTATCTGGGGGGGAAAAAAAAACTAAACTAAACTAAACAAGCAAACAAAAGGTCAAAACAAAAAAGGAAAGGAAATGTGCTCAGAAAAGCAAAAATTATATAAAAAGAAGGAAAGTCCTAAAGATAAAATGTGAGTCCCTTAAGTCACTGAGACCAGGTCTATTTTGATAAAACATGGCAGTAAGTTCCTTTTGATCTGTAAGCTAATTTGGCTTGTATTTCTGTTACTAGAAATGAGTTCTCAATCAACATCATTAACCGAGGACAGTTAATAAGTTGTATTGTCTAAGAGCATAAACCCTAAATTAGATTATTTGGATATCCTGTGTATGTCATTTAGTAATTTGGAGACTTAGCACACTCAAGTTATCTGTCTCCTCCTCTGTAAAATGAGATAATAATGGCACCAGTCTTCATGGACTTTTGTAAGAATGAAGTGAGTTAATTTATATAAATAACTTAGAATGTTCTTGGAATATATGTTGTGGTCAATAAGTCTAAAAATTAATTCTCCCCTTCAAACCATTATTATAAAGGGCTTTGGTATAACCCATATTTCCATCTGGTGGAACTAAGTACAATAATAGTTATAGTCACTATTTACATTTATTCAACACCTACTTTCTGAAAGCCTACTCTATGCAAGAAAGCACCCCTCTACTCTGGGTTATAGCCAAGAATAAAAGTCCACAGGAACTTAAATACTTCACATGCTAGTCTCTAAAAAGGTAATGAACAAACAAAATGAGTAAGTAAAATACATCGTTTTTTAGATGTAAAGAAAAATATCATCAAAAAGGGGCAAAAGACTATAGGCTTTGCTGAAGGCCCAGGTCTGAGTGGAAGACCTCAGGAAGAAGGCATGGTTTAAGCACTTTTAATGAAGAAGCCAGAACATTCAGGGAGAGGAATTCCAGGAAGAGCAAGTGCAAAGCTCTGGGGTAGAAAAAAGTTGGAAAAATTTGAAGAATGGTAAAAAATAATAGGAAATTTGAAGAGTAATAAGGGGCAGAAATTATGCAGAACCTTCTGGACACTTTCAGCTTTCATTTTGAGTGAGACAGCAAGACACTGGGCAGTTTTGACAGAGAAGTATGTTCTGATGTACTGTTTTAGGGTTATTCCAGCTACTTTGTGGAGAACAGAATCCAGGGAGGAGCCCACCAAGAGTATTGTGAGGGAAGGATCCTGAACAGGTAATGTCTTCCTTCTGTTCCCAAAAAGAACCTTGTGCTTTTTACAGGATGAGCTGGCAAGCTCACAATCACATTGCAAGCAAAGAGCGTAGAGCACATTCAGGACATCCCTGTTCCCGCAGATCGGACAAATACAGACTTCCCTTGGCTATGCCCATATCAACGGCCCCATGTCAATTGCCCTTAGATATGTTCCCAGCTTTCTGTATCTCAGACCTCACTGGCTCAGGGTCGATGTCCTCCCACTAAAAACTGGAATACATGCCCACCTCAGCTGGAGAATGCATCCACTGACCATAGGGGACCAACACATTGAAGGGGCTGGATTGTGTGTCTGCTCTCTCTTCTCTTGCTGTACCACTTGGGTCTGGTGTGCATGCTGTTTGTCTTGGTGACCTCAAGCCATACTCGGGTCTCCTCCCTGTGTGATACTTGCCTGTCTTTTGACCTGGGTCAGATCCATGTTTTAGTCTGTGACACAGCCTGACCACCTGATGAAGCGATATCCAGGAGAGAGATGGGGACTTGGGAGCTGGTAGCAGTGGTGGAGCTGGTAAGAGAAATTAGACTGTGGATCTGTTTTGAGGGTGTAAGCAAATTAACACTGATCAGAGGTAAGGTGAAAGAAGCAGAGCAGTAAAGGGTGACTTGAAGGACTAAACAACTGAAAGAGAGTCAGGCAGATGAGGGTCCTGGAAGAAGAGTCTATTTGAAGCTAGGTAGAAATTAGTTTGTTTTTGGAGGTATTGATTTGGAGCAGAGTCTATTAGGTAAAGAAGTGGAGGTGGTGAACAGTAGTTTGACAAGAAGGTCTGGTTTTAGGGTAGGCATGAACCTGGGATATAAATTCAGAAGTCATTAGCATGTAGATGGCAAGGAAAACTATGAAACTGGATGAGATCATCAGGAATGAGTGTAGATAGGGAAGTGGGCCAAGGACAAATCTGGGGCACTCCTGTGGCCGGAGAGGAGAAAAGGAACTACCAAAGGAGAGAAAGGAGAAAGGGAGAAAACCAAAAAAGAGTGTTATCCTTGGAGAAAGGGGAAAGAGGGCCTCATGCAGGAAGGAGTGATCACAACTCTGTCAAATGTCACAGGTGAATCAAATAAAATGGGGACAGGATACCGACCCAGGGTGACCTTTATAACAGCAGTGTTTGCTGAGTCCTGGGACAAAATATTTACTGGAGTCCTTTCTAGGGAGAATGAGGGAAGAGAAATTGAAGATCGTGAGTACTGACATTAAGCTTCCCCCTTGGAGTTTATATCTTAATCTTTTGGAAAGATTTACTTGCTATTAGACATTTTACTAAATGTAAAACTTACACGGCAATTAATTTAATAAATTCCTTCTTAAAGTCTAATAAAACATCCGTGCCTTTTTGTCCACTGTGATGATTGAGATGTATGGCATGCAATAAAATTATTAATAATGTTATCCTTTTGAATGAGAATCTACTCTTTGATTCACACAATTAAATAACCTTCTAATCTGTGAGCCAAAATGTCAACCAGTACCTTGGACAGGATCCTAGGGATATTAGTGGGTAAAAAAGAACATTCCTTAGCTGGTTTATTTTTCTTTAGTATTAGTGCAGTTTGGCTCATCTGAGTGTCTGTAGTAAATTGCTTTTTACCCAGGAATTTGCAAATACTTTAGCTGGAGCATTTCTAACCGTGCGTGCGTGCGCGCGCGCATGTGTGTGTGTGTGTGTGTGTGTGTGTGTGTGTATGTGTATTTTTTCTTTTTAAATTCTGGATGGAATTCAGTTCTGGGGTTGTATTGTTTTACAGATTTTTGTGACTGATTTGTCACAAAAAAGTAGAACAAACCCAATCTTTTTCTTTGTTTCTGGATAGGAGTTTCATTTGGCAGTGGTGGTATTTCAATAGCATCTATTAGATGCCTGGTACTGGGTCATGGCAGAGGCTGAGGCACTGTTGAGTGTTTTTGATAACACACATTCATAATCCCAAGCTCAGTGTATCACCAGACGGACCAAAAAAGGTTGGCTCTTCTGAGCAATGTGTTCCTAGCAATCTACTTGGTTTCAGCTTCAGTACAAACAGATGGATTTCAATAACATACACAAATCCCCTGCAATTTGGGGAAGAGTATTTTTTTCCTCCTAAAACATTCCATTTGAGCATTGAATTTTTCCACTTAGAATAATTAGTAAGAATAGACAAATTTATAAATTATAAGAATTTTAACACAGATACACATGTATAGAGAGAGAGTGTCATCTCAGACTATATGATAACTGTTATTTCTTTCTGGAGATTTCTAGATGCAGGCTTAGGCAATTTAAATGGTTGTATCATGAGGTGCCTGGGTGGCTCAGTGGGTTAAAGCCTCTGCCTTCAGCTCAGGTCATGATCCCAGAGTCCTGGGATCGAGCCCCGCATGGGGCTCTCTGCTCAGCAGGGAGCCTGCTTCCTCCTCTCTCTCTGCCTGCTTCTCTGCCTACTTGTGATCTCTGTCTGTCAAATAAATAAATAAAATCTTTAAAAAAATGGTTGTACCATTCATGTGGAATAATAATTTTAAAATATCAGATTTTAAATATCTATAACTAGCACACTTATGTGTATAAAAAAAGAAATCCCCGAATACTGAGTGGGAAAGAGTAAGGACAAATTTATGTAGAATTTTATAGAAATCTATATCATTTTCGGGACACCTGGCAGGCTCAGTTGGTAGAGCATGCAACTCTTGATCTTAGGGTCATGAGTTCGAGAACTATGCTGCACATGGAGCCTCCTTAAAAAAAGAGAGAGAGAGAGAGAGAAAGAGAGAAAGAAATACATATCATCTCTTGTATTAGTTTTCTATGGCTACTAAGGCAAATACCATAGGCTGGGTGACTTAAACAACAGAAATTGATTTTCCTCACAGTCCTGGAGGCTAAAAGTCTGCCATCAAGGTGTTGGTAGCGTTGGTTTCTTCTGTCTCTTTCCTTGGATGGAAAGCTGTCTTTTTCCTCTGTCTTCAGGCAGTCTTTTCTGTGTCTCTCTGTGTCCAAATTCCTTCTTTTTAAAGGACACCAATCATACTAAATGTGGCCCACACTAGTGACCTTATTTTAACTTACTTATCTCTTTTAGACTGCATGTCTTCTCCAAATACAGTCACATTCTTAAGTACTGGGGTTAATTAAGACTTCAGGATAAGAATTTGAGGAGTGGGGCACAATTTAGCTATAACATTTTCTATCACATTAAACAATTTAAAACTCATGCCTAGGGCAGTGGTTATCAACTGTATTTGAGTGCATTTCTTATTTTAAAAATATTCGTAATACATACCCCCAATATTTATACATTTATTTATTTATAAACTGGGACATCGACAACATGCACAAATGTGGACAGTCCTGAAGAGGAAACATTTCAAATGTTTTGTTTTCATCATAGTTTCATACTGTTACCTAATTTCTGAGGAGCAGTGTCCTTATTTATTTAATTTTAAGGGGAGAAACTTCTAGTCACACTATCATTGTTTTTTACCTCTCTGTGTGGTTGAAGAAGAGCTCAGATAATTGGGGATCTGGACAAAGGCCCTGGCATCACAGAGCTTGCCTGGCTTCAAGAGGATTGTCTTCTACTGGGGAAAATACCTAAAGAGATCAACAAATAACCATAGTCTATGCAGCAAGCAGGCAAAGAGGAAATAGTCAGCAAGACCAAGGGAAAATGCTATTTGAGTTGGAATGTCCCAGAAGGGCTCTATCAGGTGACGCAAGTGCAGAATCTTGGCTGTCAGGCTAACTACGGCTGCCTCGGTTCTTCCGCAGTGCCTGGCACAGAGCAAAAATGCAATACATCTCTTATTATTTCGTTGCAACATTCCTTGCCTTTTGAAAAATTAGTTTGGTGGTAAGTTAAGGGAGAATTGTAAAAATGCAGTGGGAAAATGTGTTTTAATAACAAATCTGCCAAGACTCCATGTGAACGATGATGTGAAAACAAACAAATCCAATATAAGCAAGGTGAGATATGCTGAAAATTGTGAGTGAAATGTTGATTATTATAGGTACAAGGAAACAAAGTAGACAGTGGAATAAGCAAAAGAAAAGGGAAACAACATCCTATTAATTCACTTTCTGTGGGAACCCAATTTCTAGGTCCCAAGTTTCAGTTATTAAACCCCTTCTGATTCCCTGGGTCATTTAGGTTCTCTGGGAAGTGAGGCTGAGAGGCTAGTCCAAGAGTTTTGTTGGGTAGAATAAGAATGAAACCAGACAGCGAAGAAAGCCTTCAGACTGCAAGGTAGAAGGGCTGATAGGAGGGTAGGGCTAGGGGGACAGAAGTAAGGAGGAGCAGGAGGTGACAGGGAAAGCCTCGGATGGAGTTGCAGATCAGACAATGTCTCCACCACTCTCCAACAGGGAGCTCTAGAGCAAGGATGGCCTGAGAGCAGTCCTTCATGGGGAAGAAATGGCCAGGCTCTCCCCTCACCCAGGGCTCAGTCATTGCTGGGGCATGCCGGATAGACAGAAACAAAGGATACAGCATGAATACCCAGAGGCTGTCAGCTAACTATTCCTTGCAACCGCCCCCCTCCCCCCACAACCTCTTTCTTTGTGGAAGATCAGAGAGGGGCACCCCATACCTACCTGTCTCACAAAAGAAGTGGTCACAATGTGGGTTCCTGTCCAGGGAACAAACATTTGAGCTTTCCTCCTCATTCTACCTGTTCTCCTGTGCTAGTTTTATTCGTTTTATCAAGAGCCAGACTTACTTGGTGGAAATCTTTCTAAGCCCCTGTCTATTTTGTGAGTGTTGATTTTGTTAAATTTAAAAAAATCATGCCATTAGCCACAAGTAAACCGGGAACACTGAAAATTGGTAAAAGCTAATGGAACAGTCCAGGTCCCATCACTCCTTACCACCTTCTCAAAGAATCTCCATCTTGTGTGGTTGGTTGTTCCACACTTGTGCAGTGATAGGGCCAGCTCAGGTCTCTATTAATATAAGTGAAGATGAATTTCTTTATATTTGCCTTGTTTATAGTCATCTATTCATGCCCATTTGGAGAGTAGAAACAATCTAAGACATGCTGACATCTATGAGCAATGAGGACATCATGCATAAGGTCGTGAACAGGTCTGGAGGCCTTCTGGAGGCAAAAATTCTGTGAGGAACTTTGCTTACCACCCCTGCCAACTGCTAGTATCAGAGGCAATTCCCACAGTCGGCTTCAACATGAGCCCCGGTGGCTTTTCCTATGGTTCCTTAACTATCATTTATTGAGGGCTTAACATATGTCAAGAGGCTTCTTATCTATTTTTTTTTTTTTTGGACTGTGGAGTAATAAGATTATTTCTTCTATTTTGTAGATGGTAATATTGAGACATAATAAGTGATTAAATACCTCACTCAAAATCACACAGCTGGAATGTGGCAGAGCTGAGATTCAAATCTAGGTCTGATTCCAAATTTCAAATTTCAAATTCTAACCACTAACCACTAATTATTTCTCAGAATGAGAACTTACATGGCTCACTAAATTACTGTTTAAAAAATTAGAAAGAAGAGTATCACTTTTGGCCCATGTATAAATATGAGACTATATGCATTTATTTTTCTTTGTTTCATGATTTGTTTCTCCCTCATCACTTTAGATCTTGCTTCTTTTGGACAGCTACCCTTCCTATGCCTATTTATATTTCAAAAACTCTCTTTTGCTGTGATATTGAGAACAGGTTTCTCATTAGTATTCAGGTGACAATGAGAGGAAGCTACCAAACAATGCACGTGAAGGAGGCAAGACTGTCATTATAAACTGAGCTTATGAGAAATGCCAGTCAATGCTGGTTGCTCATAGGCTTTTCTTTCTTTTCTTTCATTGTCTTTTTTTTTTTTTTTTTTAATAAGGGAATCATTTAGAAGCAGCCTCTGCCTGCATGGTAACATGCCGAGAGCAATGGTAGTGTCTGGGTGGGTTGGAACCAGAGCAGAGAGCTTAAAAGAGATTTAGGAAGCATGCCAGGTCCACAGAATGAGCCTCTGAATCAGGTGGGGGCATAGTTGACCTTTCACAGAGGGCAACAAGCTTTGCTCTCTTTGTTCTTGACAAAATTACTCAGCATTGCCATGTTCATGTTCCTGCTCCATGTTCAGAAATTCCTGGGGCAGGTTCTGCTTTGACACCCTAATAAGAACAGCCATCTAAAACCAGCTCAGCATTCATTAGTTGGCAGAACCCAGGGCAGCAGTGACTCCCCGCCAGGGGTTGAGGATCCTCTTGTGCTGAGATGTTTGTGACTTCCCAAAGCTGTGCGGTGAGAGCTCTCTTGGAGCAGCCTTCCTTGGTTGGACTCCACTGGCTCCTCAGTATGTTATTGCCACAGTGAGTGAGGCCTCCAATGCCATCCATTGGAATCATTTCCAGACAGGACAAAGACAGGTGTGATGACCCCCTGTATCAGGGAGGTGGAAGAAGGTGAGAAATACATCCCTGTCTCAGAAGAACTCCCTCTGCTCACCCTCAAGGATCTGTATATCGCCAGTGAGGCTGGTGATGTGCACTGGGTTAAGTATTCTGCTCTAGTACGTAAGCTCTCTGAAAGGAACAAATGGGTCTGTGTTCATATGTCTCATCCCCAGCACCCTGGCCCTGAGTTCATCATAGACAGTTGATGAGTGCTTATTTTTATAAATAGATGGGCTGAAAGAAAAGCCTTTTCTTTGAATTAGCTATGTGATTGGCGTTACCCACCCAACAGAGTGCTTCCAGACCTACCAAGGTGATCACTCACCTGGCTTTCATGTCCCGCCTGGCCAGTTCCCTTGTTGGCTCCTCCTCGTCCACCATGACTGGTTCTCTGTCACTATGTATGTCTCCTCTAGACTGGCTCACTCTCCAGGTTCTGGCTTCCCGCTCTCTCTAACGTCTCAAGGCTGCCCATTCCCTAACCGACATCTGTTCCCGTGATCTTCACTCTCCAGGGCCTCCCAAGCCTTTCCATGACACATCACGACTTTAAAGTTCAGTGATCAAACCAAACTTTCTCTCAAACAACCATCTTCCTGTCGTATCTCCTTCCCTAACCTTCATTTGTGTTTTTTAGGTGGGACTATGTCACAAACACGGCAGATTTTCTTTGAAAGTAATGATGCGTGCTAATGTGAATTGCTTCTCTGGGAACAGAGTCTATGGTGAGCACAGCTAAAGAACCCTCGCCCAGGGTGGAAATGAAATGCAGTGTGGCTTTCCATTCTCTGCACTTTGAAGATACGCTCTCGTTCAGCAGCTATCTGAGCAGCTATTTTGAGCATATCGCCAGGCCAGGTTCTGGGAGGAATACAAAAAAGCAGGTTCCTCACCATTCATTGGCCTGCAGGAAGAGCACTATAGTCAGGCCTACAAGACTAATATTGGGAAAGATAATGGGATGCGAGGTGTATGTGAGCACTGCTGATACAGCAGGGGTGTGAGGAGCGAGAGGATTGCTAAGAATCCCAAAGACCAAAATAAATGCTTTACCTCAGGCTGGTTTGGTTCACTCCCAAAGAAGTGTAATCATCTTGGGAGAGTTCTCATATGCTGGAAATATCCAGTGGGACAGATTCTAAAACCTTTTATCTATCATATTTCAAAAAGAGATAATGGAAAATGTTTCTTTTAAAATGTGTGCATTAAAATATTTACCCTTCCAACAATTATACTAAGAATGTTTACCCATGTGTTTTCCATACATATCTCACTTTAAAATAAAATCAAGGAAGGTCACCTTAAAATATATTATTGCTAATTTTAGAACTATTAAGTATACACATATTTGCACAACCCAGATCACAAGTCATGTGAAAAATTTACAATTTTTCTTTTCTTCTCTCTCTCTCTCTCTCTTTCCTTTTTTGGCTACTGGAGAGAGTGTTATCCTCCACACTACAAGAGATTTGGCTCCTTAATGAATGATGTTTAGCAAAGGAAGTGGAGGAATGCAGGGTAATCTGTTGGGTCTGTTACAATTTGACATATGGACATGTTTCAACTGAAGTAACATCACTAAAGCAACAATTCCTTTCTTCTGTCGTGTTTGAGCCTTTTGTATAGGTCATCTACTGTTGTGTAACAACATACCTTGAACCTCAAAGTTAATTTTTTTAAAGATTTTATTTATTTATTTGACACAGAGAGAGATCACAAGCAGGCAGAGGGGCAAGCAGAGAGAGAGAAAGGGAAGCAGGCTCCCTGCCAAGCAGAGAGCCAGATGCGGGGCTCGATCCCAGGACTCTGAGATCATGACCTGAGCTGAAGGCAGAGGCTCAACCCCCTGAGCCACCCTGGTGCCCCAAACCTCACAGTTTAAAATGACAAGTTATTCTCATCTCTCACTCAGAGTCTCTCATGTTGGAGACAGATGGTGGGTGAAGCTGGAGTCATGTGAGGTTCAAACTGGACAGAATATCCAAGATGGCTCACTTACATGCCCAGCTGTTCAGACTGGCTGTTGCCTGAGAGTTGTTCTGGGGTTGTTGACTGGAACACACACATATAGACTTTGGATATGACAGTTGAGCTTTCGACAGCATGGCTCCTAGGTTTGAGAGGGATCATAACAACCATTAGATAACATATAGTTATGATATATGATATATAGTGTATTGCATCATATATGATGGAATATATACTATACATGTAGTAAATTCTATTATATTAATATATTATATATTATGTTATTGTATATTCCATGTTTTATACAACATATTATAACAACTATTTTACTTTGCTCACTACTTTGTGTATTGGGAACTTGGGAAGAACTTTGTTGGGAGGTTTATCTGTTACCCACATGATGTCTTATGAAACATATTCTAAGAGACTCAAGTTGGAACTGCAAGGCTTCTTATGATTTAGGCTTAGTAGTCCCAAACTGTCATTTCCACTATAGTCAATGAGTCAGTTAAACCACTGGGATTAGTCCATCATATTCAAAGAGAAGACATTAGATTCTACTTCTTAATTTGAGAAGTTGCATGTGTTTAGAGAACAGGACAGTTTGTGAGTCTGCCTCTGGTCATTACAATGGACTATTCTCCCACATGCAAAATACACTCAGTCCCATCTCAAGGCCTTCATGTTCTTATTTCAGTATGACATTAACTCAAAGTCCAAGAGCTCACTATCAAAACAAGATCCAGGTATGACTGAGGTTTCTCAAATATAATTACTCTCAATCTGAGACCTGTGAACTGAGGAGACAAGTTATCTGTCTCCCACACATCGAGCATATAATGCTGTTCGAAGAATGGGGCAATGTAAGAATTGGTCCAGTACCCAAAGTAAAGAGAGTAAAATGGGATGTATGTAACAGTCACTGATAAAAGGCATTTCTGAAATCTAGCCAGGCACATGTTGCCTTTTCCTTGAAACAGACCCTGATTCTGCTCCCTTGGGAGTGATTATCTGTGGATTTAGGCCCTGTGCTCTGGGCTTTGACCTTCGGTCTGTGTATGTAGTTGGGAATCTTTCCCAGCCTGCATCCAGTCCCAGGAGATTGGGCGGCCCAGAGAACTATTTTTTTTTTTTTTTTCATTTTGAACTCTTTGTCTTTTTCAATCCAAGCTAGCAAGTAACATTTTCTTACAAATTTTATGAGTTTTTTAGGGGTCCAGTCTATTAGGCAAAAGTCAAGTACGTTGATCTTGTAGATACAGGTTCTCCTACTCTGAGAGTCAAGATGGCTGTGGGACAACATTCTTAGGATCCATAAACATGCTTTTATCTAGCCAAGTATCTAAATGGTATATCTTCAATATTCTTAGAAATCTCATTCTTTTATTCTTAGGATCTTTGATCATACCCTTAAATCTTTCGGAGTTCTCAACGAAAGATCTAATCATTGTATCCTTGACTTAATCTTTACCCTGAGATCATTTCTTACTTTGAGAAACTTTTCCTTGGCTGGAAAAACTGTCTCAGACCCCCAGACCCTCTGTAAGCCCATTTTGAACTTGTTTCTCTCTCTTTTTACCATGCCACTAAAAAAAGTTGTCACTTTCATCATTCTGCGCAAAGGTCTCCTTAGCGAAACACACAAGGTATGTACATTCTATTTTCCATGTTATCATCGGTGATAGTGTTGACAAACGTTCCCTCGTAACATAACAGAAGGTGTCTCTTTAGCTCCAATGACAATATCCTCATTCTTCCCTAATGGTCTTCTCAAGGCTCCTTTAGGTTCCACCTGCCTTCTAGTTCTAAAGCAAATATTTTTTATTTCAGGTTTTTGTTGCAGCAGGATATAATCTAATGATATAGCTTCTTTTTCAATTATTTATTGCTGGGGGGAAAAAAAAAACATTGCTACAAAGCTTAGTGGCTTATAATAACCATGTTACTTAGCACCATTTGTGTCCAGGAACTTGGGAAGAACTTGGTTGGGAGGTTTGTCTCTGACCCTTGTGATATTACCCAGGACAGTTAGGATTAAAGATGCACTTCCAAGATGGTTTCTTTACTCACAGATCTGGTATCTCTATGCTCATTGGCTTCTTTGTTCCTCTCACATCGTTTCTCACCCTTCAGGTCCTCTCCACCCGACTCAGGCTTTTTATAGCATGGTGCTCTCTGGTAGCCACTTATGACGTAGCATATGACTTCAAAGAGGAAGGCAGTAGAAGCTCCCAGGACAGAGAAGATCAGAGCTTGGAACTGGCACAATGCTATTTCTGTGGTTATTTCTATTTGCCCAAGAAGTCACAGGATCCACCAAGTTCTATGAAATGGAGAAATAAATTCTACTTTTTGAGGGGGAATGTCCTGGTGTCATTGCAGAAGAGCATGTGGGTTGGTCGGTAGAGTTATGAGCATGTCTGAACCTAACGTATAGTCTGCCACTCTTTCTTTGATCTTTCTGCTAAAACTTTCACTCCATAGACTTCATGGTCACATCTTCCCACATGTCTGCCCCACTCAATGCCATGCTGAAAAACTGATGCTGTCTTACCCCAGTGAACATGAAAATTAGCTTTTAATGTCAAATTGACATTTTATTGTACTTAGAATCTTAAGAATAAAATTTAGATATTAAAATGAGGCTCTGTACTCTATCAATTACTTGATTATCTGTAATTCCTCCCAAATATGATGAAACATTAAGATAGCACAAGGATGATCAGGTGAAATGAACTGAGTTCAGTTCTTCCTGGGCCTTCAGTGTATACAGTATTATTGTGAGATTTAAAGCAGTATTTACAAACTTCTGTATGAAAAGAGAAATGCACAAATTCTTTGATAAAATTTGGCCATCTGCATTTATTTCTGAAGAAACTTTAACAATCAGAAGATTGCCAAGTAATCTGTGAAATGCACAGTATTCAGCATATATCTACATATATTATTGTAACTTCACATCATGGTTTTTAATTTTTCTCAACTTGTGATTTTAAGAATAATTTTTTAAAAACAATGATATAAACTTGCCATAGAAACAAAGCACAATTTGGGGTTTAAAGAAGATGTTACTATGAAATGGACACAAATAAGCTAACACTTTCCTCTGTTTAAATGATAATATTTTGATAACATTTTATAGCAACCAAAGAATTAAAGAAAATGTGTTCAAGCTTTTGTCTTTTGCCCATTGATTAAGATTCATTTATACTTGCCCTGATGTCTAAATAGTATATGCTGCTTTCCATTGTGGTTGGAAAAGAAGCTTGATATGATTTCAGTGCTCTTAAACTTACTGACTTGCTTTGTAGCCTAATATATGATCTATCTTGGAAATTGTTCCATGTGCACTTGAGAAGAATAAGCATTTGGTTGCCTCTGAATGAAATGTTCTATAAACATCTGTTAAATCCATTTGGTCTAATGTGTCATTTAAGGCCAATATTTCCTTATTGATTTTTCTATCTCGATGATTTATCCATTGATGTAAGTGGTATTAAAGTTCTCTATTATTACTATATTGCTGTCTATTTCTCCCTTTGGATTTGTTACTATTTGCTTTATTTGTTAAGGTGCTTCTATGTTTGGTTCATAAATATTTACAAATGTCCTATCTTCTCATTGGATTGATTCCTTTATTATTATGTAATACCTTTCTTTGTCTCCTATCATAGCCTTTTTTTTTTAAGTCTATTTTTTTCTTATATAACTATAGCTATTTCAACTTTCTTTTGGTTTCCATTTGCAGGAAACATAATTTTCCATCAGCTTCACTTTTAGTCTGTGTGTCTTTACAATTAAAGTGAGTCTTTTGTAGGCAGTCTTTTTTTTTTTTTTTTCCCATTCAACCACTCTGTATTTTTTGATTAGAGAATGTAGTCCATTTACATTTAAAGTAATTCTTGATAGGTATGTGCATATTGCCATTTTGTTGATTATTTTCTGGCTGTTATTGTAGCTCCTCTCAGTTCCTTTCTTTTCTTCTTCTCTTCTTTTACGATTTCATGACTTTCTTTTGCAGTATACTTATATCTCTTTCTCTATTTTTGTGTATTTACTATAGGTTTTTGCTTTGTGGGCACCATGAGTTTTACACATAACAATTTCTATTGCTAACAATGTAACAGTCTTTTTTTTTTTTTAAGATTTTATTTATTTGTCAGAGAGAGGGAGAGAGAGAGCAAGAGAGCAAGCACAGGCAAACAGAGTGGCAGGCAGAGGCAGAGGGAGAAGCAGGCTCCCTGCTGAGCAAGGAGCCCGATGCAGGACTCGATCCCAGGATGCTGGGATCATGACCTGAGCTGAAGGCAGCTGCTTAACCAACTGAGCCACCCAGGCGTCCCTACAGTGTAACAGTCTTAAGTTGATACCAGGTTAGGTGTCTCAGGTAGCTCTTGGGTGGGCTTCCTGAGGGAGTCTACAGATCAGATGGTAGAATCTGTGTCCCTTTGATGCCTCCTGAGAGCCCTGGCTGCTTTTTTCCCAACCTCTCCCATCCCTACTTCAGCAGCACATCTTAGTATTCTGGATGGAATGGGAAAAAATGGGCCTTTACTGTAGCATCTCTCAAAGCTAGGAAAGGCTGGGGACGTCAAGCACTCACTCAGGCACACTTACCTTCTCTGTAGGAGAAATCACTGGCTGAGACAGTCTCTCTTGGCACTGGGGTGTGCTGTCTTGGGGAAGTGAAACTGTTCCTTTATCATCTTCACAGCATCTGATCTCCCCCCACCCCCACATGTATTGAAACTTTTTTTCTGGACTCCTAGACAAGATATTCTTTTTTTTTTTTTTAAGATTTTGTTTATTTATTTGACAGACAGAGATCACAAGTAGGCAGAGAGGCAGGCGGAGAGAGAGGAAGGGAAGCAGGCTCCCTGCTGCTCAGAGAGTCCAATGCGGGGCTTGATTCCAGGACCCAGGGATCATGACCTGAGCCTAAGGCAGAGGCTTTAACCCACTGAGCCACCCAGGTGCCCCAGTAGACAAGATATTCTTATCTTTGAGTGATTATCAAAATCAATGCCTGTGCGTGTATGTTTGAGAAGATGTAGAAAACTCCTATTCCACTATATTTAATACCTTTTCTAATTCAATATATTTGTATTTCTATTTTGTACTTTTGTATTTTAATATTTCTGAGCTTTATTCTGGGACAAAATAGTTGGTTGGAAATAGTCGATTAAGTTTTGATGAGAGGGACTGGGGCTGCATTTGATCTAGGTCTAAACTCTTCCTATTACTGAAGCATAACCCTTCTGAGCATTATACACAACATCCCATGAATTATGAGGATTTCTGGTCTGGATGATAGAGGCAGATACTGTTCTTGTATGTATAAGTACTGGGTACTGTTCTCTCTAATCTTGTCAAGTGACCCCCCCCCATTGGGTAATTTCTTCTGACGTGCTAATCAACACTATGCTGAATAATCAAGGAGGACTCTCTTTAGATCCTCTCACTGTGCAACAATCACTTATTTAATACTCTGTTCTACAAAGTCTAACACCTTGATCTCCCCAGACTCTCAGCTTTGTCTCTTGAAGTCATAGAATCTGTGATACCATGTTCCATCTGGGTCCCCTGATCTGAACTGCAACCTGGGAAATTTCTAAAGAGGAAAGCTGGAGCAATTGTAGGTTCTCGTGACAAGTGCTCTGTCCCTCAGAGATCACTGTCCAGATTCTTGAAGTCCATTGATTCATATATATATATTTTTTCATTTATTTTGTTTGCTTCAATAGAAACATAAGTTTGTTCTCTGTTGTTCTATTTTGGTCAATAGTGGAAACCTTAACTTCTTCCTTTATATGTTAGAATATAACAACTATCCTTATCTAATTTAGGCAGTGTCATTCATCTGTTTTAGATTAAGAAAGCAAACAAATATAAACCTAAATATCATCCAGTGTTTAAAAGAGAATTGAAAACCATTTTGAGCTTTCTACAGAGGACATGGGAGGTACCAGACAAAAATTCCATTCATTCCATCTTCCAAGAATCCCCCTTCTTCAGCCTAGCCAGACCCCAAAAACTCAGCACTAATTCTGCCCAGAAACCCTTTCCAGACCATGCCTGAGTAGGAGTTTTTCTTTCTCTGACCTCCTGTATTGTTTCTTGTATCAGACTTTCTAATATAGGTCAATACGGACTTTCCGGTCTTCTTTCAAATCCTTTTCTACCCATCTTTTAGATTAAGGCTTGACTTCCAAAGAGGTAAAAATGGAAACCTCTTGACAAAGTCGTCTGCGTTTGTGTCTGTGTGCATGAGAGAAGGGTTATGAATATATATCGTCTGATTTCTCTTTTGCATTTGTCACATACCTTAAGCTTAGAAAAGCAATAGGCTGAATTAATCACTCTTATAATTAGACAAATCACATATGTGTCTGTTCCTAGTTTTCTGATTGTTAAGATCTTTTTCAGCTTTAAAAAATTGATGAATCCTCCTGGATTGGATGACTTCCAATCCTTCTGTATGGTTCTGAAGGCATTTTTAAGGGATTGAAAACCGGGAGTGATGGAGAGTACCACTGTGTGGCATGAGAGGAAGGCAGGGATCCTTCCTGTATATTTGCCCCTAGGATCCTTACCTGGGAGGGGTGCACCTGTGCTCACGGCCACCGTCACCCTCTAAAGGTAAGACAAAAGTCAGAAGGGCAGTTTAACTCTGCACTTTCCTGACAGCCTGTGAAATGAATGGCCCTGACGTGGTCTCTGACACTGACCTCAGGCATAAAAGCCTACTTCGAATAAGCAATCCTATGTGGCTATGGAGCTGAGAGCTTTTCCTGAGAGGAGCACCTGGGAAGGCAAATGGGTTTGGCATCCTGGAAGCACTCTCACATGATTTCATCTTGTCTTCATGTCTGTGTCAAGTCTTTTTGGCAAAACAGAAGAGTGTTAAGCATGAATTTAGATTCAGAAGAGGAAAAAGAAAATATTGTGCATGATAGTAAGATGGCAATTAAATATTTTAAATTCATGTCTTTAGGCAGAAACAAATGAAAACCCAGCTCAGGATAACAATTCCTTCATTGATTCAATAAATAGTGAGTGCCTACCAAGTGCCATTACCATTCCCAGTATATGCTCGTGCAGCAGGGAAAAAAAAAGATAAAGATCCTGTCCTCGAAGTGCTTTGATTTGTAACTGTGATTGCCAAGGTGTTATCGCCACTCTGTGAAATGTCATAGGGTACAGGAAAGTGTCAGATGACAGGGGATGCCAAATTCCTAGTTTTCGTGTTCAAAGGAAAGGACAGAAGCAGAATTTAGAAACTCTGTGCCATTGACATCGTTGGGTAAGATTACAGAATGGATTTGAATCCTTAACCCAAGAAAAAGGAACTTCGCGGCCTGAGTATGCTGGCATGTGAACAGCTTCGCTTTGCTTTGTGATTGATTGTTTAATCAGACAGGGAAGTCAGGAGAGCTCTATACACACAGCACATCTTGATTTCAGCAAAACATTTCATAGCAGCTCCATATCACTTTGAGGGTTGGTTTGAAGGGTATGGGCTGGCTGAATAAACACTCTGAGAATCTAGATTCAATGGATTGATATCAAGTTGGAAGGAGACTTAAAATTTCAACTGATAGAAATACGCTTTCCTGTAATATAACAGAGGCTCTTGACAAAAAGAAAAAAAAAACAACATTTAATTGTGAACCATAAGCACAGGTAAAAAGTGAAATAAAAACATCTACCTCATAAAATTTATGCGAGATTATGACTTTACTTGCTTGCCACATAATAAACTCTGTAAATATCACTCTGACCTCTTGCTCCTTGGCTCAAAACATAAAGTTTACTTTTCATCCTGTTCTTGGAGATATATTTAAATATCACCATTACTAAAAGGAAATATATGCATGCTATGATTCAAACAAGATTTTGCACTTAAATGTTTGATAAAAACTTAAAAGAACCTAGAAACATTTAATAATTAATATTTGTGCTTTTTAATAAGAGTTGAAAATACATAGAAATTCACCCTCTTAAATATGCAAATTTTCTTATAAAAGGAAAATGGAAAGCATACTTAACCACTTTCTCAATATAATGTATATCCTCGGTTTGTCTTTACTGTGAATGTTAACAGCTGAATGACAGCCTCATAAAGATAAATGCACAAGTGTGTTTTTCACAGCATTATTTGAAATTGGAAAAATAAAATAAAATTGTGCCTGTAAGGGAGTGGTCATGTAAGTTATAGTACATCTCTACAGTGGAATTATATGCAACAATAAATGATAAGGAAGTAGACCTATAAATAATGACATGTAAAGACTTCAAGAAAATTAAGAAAAAATGAACTCTTAAAACTATACAGTATATTTCCAATAGTATAACGAGCCAAAGGACAAAGGATGTGTGTGTGCGCACGTGCATGCACGTGTGTGTGTGTGTGTGTGTGTGTGAATGCATAGGAATAGACCCTAGAAGATGATACTTAATCTCTGATAATGGTGACCTTTGATGAAAGAAAAGGGAATCAGTACAGAAAACGTGAATGGGACTTTTATATTTTGTTTTTGTTACTTCTATATTGATCAAATCTTTTAGACAAAAATGCATGCATATTTTTTAATTCAAAGTAAAATATTGATAAGTGCTCAGAATTATTGGTCAAGAGAAGAATTCTTCTTTAAGCTATCTCTCAAAGAGCACAGTGGTACTAGGAGAAAAATTAAGGTCTCAGATCCAAGCTGTGATTTATTTGTTTAAATAGAAAAGTGAAATAATATTCTCATGATTAAATTTTTCTTTAAAAGTCTAATTTGTTATACAAAGAAGCAATTTCAGCATTAGCAATTAGTCTTCTCTAAATAATAAAAGCAAATAGGGGCGCCTGGGTGGCTCAGCGGGTTAAAGCCTCTGCCTTCGGCTCAGGTCATGATCCCAGGGTCCTGGGATCGAGCCCCGCATCGGGCTCTCTGCTTGGCTGGGAGACTGCTTCCTCCTCTCTCTCTCTCTGCCTGCCTTTCTGCCTACTTGCCTACTTGTAATCTCTATCTGTCAAATAAATAAATCTTTAAAAAAAAAAAAGCAAATAAAATTACCATACTTTCTTTTTTGCAACCATTGCATGAAAAGACCTAAACCAAGAATATAAGAGGGAGATTCATTAACTAGATTTTATTTTATATTTTCATTTTAATTAACTTGTCCAGATTGACCCCCAAATGGAGTAGGAGCTCATTTTCCATTTTGAAAATCACAAAAAAGATGCAGGCTCTAACGTAGATTGTGATCATGATGCTCTCCTCCTCCCCCTCCTGTTGCCTTTCTTTTCTTTTCTTCTCTTCCTTCTCTTCCTCTCCCTCCACCTCCTCCTGCTTCTCTTTCTACTCCTTCCTCTTCAAATGGCACTTCTTTTGCTCATTGAGTTACTAGATCAGAATACAACAAATGGAATTTGTTGAACCAACATCAATAAAAATATTTCTAAACATTTTTTCTCAAAGAAATCTTTGGAGAGATCATCTTCAAGCTCAGTGCTCCCAGCAGTACCTCAACCACATATTCTGACCTTTGCTTTTTTCCACTTTTGACCCATAAGATTTCAGCGACTGCTGGGTATAAAATAAAAGTTCCAATGCCAATCAATCATCCCACTTGAATTTAGATATGTTCCAGAGAACTAATTGGTCTTTTCGTAGGGCAATGCCTTTGATGTTGCTGATGTCAAAAATGTCATCCCCTCCTGCTAGAGACCTGTATCCTTCTGCACAGGTCATAGCTTTTCTGTCTATCTTGGCAAGTTATATCTGCTTTTAAAGAGGCTGTCAGATTGGTCATAGGTCATTTAAAGCACTTATTTTGTAAATTGCGGGTGTCTTATTCTCTCAGAGGTGTCAGAGCCCTTTGTTCTTATTCCTTTCTAAATTTTGCCATGGAAAGAGCTGTCATAAATCACCTTCTTTGACTTTCTCTGGGTTGGAACTGTATCCTTCAGCTCCAAGAAACAGTTACTACCACACAGATTATTTTGCACTGCCTATTATAAAGAAATAGACAAATATAAAAAATCATTTGTAACCATTTGTGCAGTTGGTGAGCCCATTCTGGTACAGTCATTGTCTAGCCATCCATGTGAATCTACAGGAAGATGGCCACTCTGTCCCTCTGGATAAGGATAGGAACAAGATTTCTACCAATGTTCTTAGTCTGTTTGCAAGACTCTTTCTATGAACACAAAAGAAGAGAGGAAGGAGAAATGGTCTAGTTTTAGAGCTTGACAAGTATGCATCTGTAACGGAGCTTCATTGCTAATATGTGTGGGTCTAAATTGTTTTCTTATCTTGGTTGAGCAAAACAAACACAAACAAATAACATTCCTCGGTTCAGCACAGATCTGCCTTGAATCAGCCTGGATTCTGGTCCCTTGATACAAATTCAGTAAATAAGAAGTGCTAACCATGACTGAGTCTAAATTTTCATTTGAAATCAGATTTCATTTGAAATTTAGGTGGAGTTACAGAAAATAAAGTGATTCTTTATTCATTCAACAAATACTAAACTGAGTATCTCCTCTGTTCTAAGCACTGTTCAAGGGCTTGGGAGCAGAGCTGAAGGGAAAACAGGGAAAAAACCTTTGACCTGGGGAGGCAGACATTCTGGTGCCCACACATGACTGTGGACTGAGGATCAACTTGTTACATGTTGGGAAGGCTTGGAGTTTGCTAACAATCTTCCTTGACTGCACAGTTTTGCTAAAGTCCAATTATTATCCCTGGACACTGGCTGTGATTGTCCCAAGACTCACAAGGCAAAGGTAACAGTGGACTGTCAGAACTAATTATGGATTTTGGAAATATAATGATTCTAATGAGGACAGACATGAATATGAAAGTGTACAAAATGTCTTAAAACACTTGGGCATATATAGTGTAGTAAGAATATGGCTGAATAGAGAGATTTTTTAGAATTTGGCAACAAACTTTCCTTGTTCCTGAAGTACCCTGAAAAAGGAGTGGCAGGCGAAGCAATCTAGGGCCCATGATTCAGACTCAAAATTCCTCTTAAAAGCTATATTGAGACTCTGGAATGTTACATGATAATGTTGTCAGAGGTTTATGGTATATAAACATCCTTATTGCCTGGGCCAACACTCTGAGGCTTTTATCTCAGCTAAGGACTTGGGTTAGGATAATTCTGTAATGGGAGTGATGAACCACTGGAAATATATATATATATATAAAAAACTTGGAAATAGAAGCTGTATTCTGAAAGTGAACCTCGTGACATCAGAAAGAGATATTTGGAAGTTAGTAAGCATTTTAGGGATGCTGCAGCAAAGCAAATATGTTAAGTTTTCCCATATATTGAAATACGACCTGAGCAGTAGAGGCTTTGTGACAGGGCCGATAAAATAGGTAACAATTTAGTGATTGTGGATGAATAACTTCACAATGTAAGATAATTTTGAGCATATCAAAAACAAAATAATTGTCTAGAAAAAAATTTCAGAAAATTAAGATTAAGAACAAAAATTAATAAGGTGCCTACACTTTTCAGAGGTTAGAAACTGTGGTCCAGAAGCTCATACCAGATAATCTATATATGCTTATACCAGATAATCTAGTTCTGTTGATATCTAATAGTTTCGGCAGGGTCTGGATCAAGTCCCATTCTGCTCTCAAGTTTTTCCTGACTACAGACAAGGACTTCCATCCTCAATTTCTTCTGATTATGGATGCCATTAAAGGAGGGAGAGGAGATGTAACAGCTCATGTCTACTGGTCGGTCAGTGGCTCCAAGCTTTGATAAGCGGCACCTGGGACCATGCTGAGCAGGGCAGAATGACATGTTCCATAGCAAGTCAAGTCCCGGTCTGGTACTCTAAAGGCATTTGAGGAACCACAAAAAAAAAAAAAAAGCACTTTCTGCAGGTTTCCTAAAAACTATGTGTCAGAGCAAAGGAACTCCAGTAGTCTAGAAAATGGGTATATCATTTATGTGTTGGCCAAAGGCCAGGATAAGGTAATGCTGTTGCAGAACGTTAGCCCATAATGAAGAATCATCAGCCTTACAAAGAAGGTCAATATCATGAAAAAGACATTAAAAATTCTATGGAAGACCACTACTTGGAACAGGCTTGGGAAGAAATCTGGGAATATCTCAGCTCTACTGTCCATTGCCCAGTGGACTCATGAGAGAGAGAGAGACAGAGAGACTGTTTTTTCTGACCTTCTGATTCTTCTGTGAATAGAATTGAGAGAATATCTTTTTCAATTCCTGCTGGAAAGCAAGACCTGCACTGTGGACTGAAGATGGTGCCTAACTTCCTTGGATGCCTCCCCCAATAAATTTCTTGGAATTCTAAAAAAAAAAAAAAAAAAAAATTCTATGGAATGTCCCATGAAATAAAATTAATATGCTAAGCACCTTATAAAACTGACTTAATAGACCAAATATGAAATAAAAGAGAGAAATAGCCTTAAGTGAAATAGATATACAAAACAAAGAATGTTATGTATAGTTACATGTCAATAAACTTGAAAATATGGATAAACTTTGGGGAAGCAAGAAAAATGCTCAAATTGGTGAAAGAAAAGATAACAAATGTGAATAGATTGATAACCAATAAAGAAATAAGAATGCAGTAAACAGACATGCTCTTCAAATAGTTCTAGACCTAGAGAATATTACAAGTAAATACTATCAAAATGTCAATGAACAGATTGTATTTCTCTTTCTCAATATGTTTCAGCAAATTAAATCCATATATTAAGTTGGGCAAAGTGTCCAATTAATTTAATTATGTAAGTGTAACTTACATAAAGTAATACTAAGAAGTAAAACTATCTAAGAAAACAGAATTATAGACAAATCTCAAACGAATATATATGTAAAAATTCTAAATTAACATTAGCTGGTCAAAAAAGAGCAGGATAGCAACAGAATTATATATTATAATTGGGTAGATTTTATCTTGGAAATGCAAGGGTAGTTAAATAGCTGAGTATCTCCCTGTATTTTCCACCACATTAAAGAGGGGGGGATCACATACATTTTCATAAATGCAGAAAATCATTTGAGAAATTTCAGCACTTACTATAAAGGCTTATAGAAAGCATGAACAGTTAAGAAATTCCCTAATCTGATAAAGGCTGTTTTTCAAAAACCCAAAACAAATGGACAAGGAATTATAAGAATATTATTTTCAAGGTTTAGAAGGAAACATGGATTTTTGGCATTACTCCTATTGTACAATATATTATGGAAGGTCCTGGAAATGGGAGTATGAAAAGCTGTATGGAATTAAAAAAATAAAGAAGTCATTATTTATGGATAATTTGATAATTTACCTAGAAACCAAAGGGGGGAAAAAAAGCCCCAGAAAATCTATTAAAACCAATGAACGACTTCAGCAAAATTGTTGGATTAAAAAAAGTAGCCAAAGTCAGCAGCATACCCCCTGCTCCAGCAAGAACCCAATAGATAATCCAATAAATATGTTAGAGTTAATCTAACAAAATTCTATTAAAAGACACAATATAAAGCCTGAATAAACAGATATTTACATTTTGTATGTAAACTGGCCAATATAACATCAGGAAGAAGTGAATTTTCTTGGGAAATACGGAAGGCTTTTTAAAACAACCCACAAAAGTACCAGCAATGAAAAATCTGCATTATTTTACAACACCACACAAGATGCCCCATTTAAAGTAAAACTCTAGGAGCACTTGACCGCCTCAGTCTGTGGAGCATGAGACTTCTGATCTCAGTATTGTGAGTTTGAGCCCCATGTTGAGTGTAGAGATAAACTAAAAATAAAATATTTGAAAAGATAAAAATGAAGTAAAAATCTAAAGATCAGTGAGAGCTAGGAAAAATTTGTAATACAGATAATAAGAATACTCAGTATCAACAAAATATGAAATTTCTAATATATCAGTAAAAGAAAGCAACCCATTAGAATTATAGGCAATCAAGAGCTATGAAGAGGTAATCACAGAGGACAGCATTAGAATGCCAATAAGCATAGGAAACTGTGGTCAACTGCACCAGTAATTAGAGATATCATTTTAGAAACACCATCAAAATACTATTTCCCCCTCTCAGAGCCACAAAAAATATAAATTCTGGCATTATGAATGTGTTAATAGCAAGGGCTATAGGGCACTGATTCCCAATCATGGCTACACATCAGAATCACCTCGGTGGTAGTAGTGGTGGTGATGGTGTTTGGCAGGGGGGAGGTTAGTTAAAAAGTTCTCATGCCTGACAACCACGCCATTTGATATAGACTTTCAAAACCATCCCTAGGACGTAGTCTCATAGAAATATCATGTGGGATGTGCTATTAATTTCAAATATTCTAAGGGATGTCACAACCAAGATGAGATTGACTTATGTGAATCTAATGAGAAGAATAAGTACTAATAGATGCAAGTTGTAGAACATTAGAATAACTTATAGTAATAGTTTCCAATGAAAGGAGAATCTGTTTTATGAGATGGAAAGTTGCTTGTTGGAAGAGATTGGTAGATAGAGTAAATGACCTTAAAATGACCTGTAAAAATGTGATACTAGAAAAACTGGTTACAGTCCAACCTGAATCGTCCCCCCCTCCCTTTTTTTTTTCTTTTTGCCTCCAAGAATTCCTGACTTAAGTGTTTTTTCCCTAGGAAGGAGACATAACCCAGAAGGTGTGGTTGTGCATTCTCAACTCTTGTGTTCCTATGTGTTTGTTTCTTTGTTTCTTTTCCATTTTTGTCCTTTTTTGGGGGGTGCCTCTAATTAGAGAACATGATGGAGAATAGGAATCTCAGTCCTCTCATGGTACATTTAACAAAATATTTCCCACCTTGGAAGAGAATGGGAATTTTCCTTCACCTTTGTGGATTTTAATGGGCTCCTGCTTCAGAGATCAGGTTTATGGTGATCACTTCACTATTTAGAGCCTCAGGAATATTGAAGCATATCCTTGTACAGGACCTGAGGTTTAGCAATAAGGAGCTTAAAAAGCCCTGATTTCAAAGCTGCAATTGCTTACTAAGAACAAAGGTGACTAAATTCTCTGTACCTATATACTGAAATTTTCACTTGCAGTCTGGCAAGAATAGAATTTTCAAGGCAAATACTTATATATCACCATTCAAACAACTCCTTTGTATGATACATCCATTATTATATAAATATTTATTTTTCTTACTAAGGAGATGAAAAATTCTTTTTATTTAGTTAAAAAAAGGCCACCCTTAATCACATTTATGTATGTACATTACCATATGTATAATACACTATACATATATATTTCCTTCTGACAATTTACTCCAGGAGATTATAAATATAATTATGGGCAGAAGAAGAAGATAAGCTATCTGTTACTACCAAATGAAAAGTACTCAAGCTTTTGAAAGAGGTTATGAGGGGCCGCTGGGTGGCTCAGTCCATTAAGCCCCTGCCTTTGGCTTGGGTCACGATCCCGGAGTCCTGGAATTGATCTCCATATTGGGCTCAGCGCTCAGCAGGGGTTCTGCTTCTCCTTCTGCCCCTCACCGCACTCATGCTCTCTCTCTCTCACTGTCTCTCTCTCAAGTAAATAAATTCCTCTGCCTTCGGCTCAGGTCATGATCTCAGGGTTCTGGGATCGAGCCCCGCATCAGGCTCTCTGCTCTGCAGGAAGCCTGCTTCCTCCTCTCTCTCTGCCTGCCTCTCTGCCTATTTGTGATTTCTCTATGTCAAAAAAATAAAATATTAAAAAAATTATAAAAAAAGAAAGAGGCTATTAATCAGTAGAATAGACAGTGGAATTGAATTGATTTGTTACTCAGACTATCATCTTGAGTTCCTCATATTTGATTGCTCTTAATATCCAGATTTCTTAAATTCTCTGGTATCCTCATTTTTAAGGAAATTACCTTCAAGTTCTTGGCTGGGCGAAGATGAGAAGGAGCACTGATTGGAGGGGTAGCATTCAGTGTGGTTAGGGTGTAGTGGGCATTGTGCAAAATACTTCACAAGAATGGTTTTATTGGAGTCTTCTTCAGGCGTAACTATTAGCTTTCTTTTGCAGGGGACAAAATGAAACTTAGATTAAATCATTTTCCCAGGAGCACACAGTGTGTAGAAGAACTGTGACTTGAACCCAGTGCATTTGACTTTGCCCATGGTATATTAGTCTATGGGAACTTCTTAAACATTGGAAGGAGAGGACTTTATAAAAAAACGTATATTAGAAAACAAAACAAAATCCCATGTTACATATAAACAGAGATAGGACCAGGTATCCATGAAATCAGTTTAGTTTTATATGAAAATACTTTAAAAGGAGTTTTTACTTAATTTTTATAAAACTCAGCAGTGATATAAAACTGCAATCAAATGCTGAAAGACATCATTGATTTATAATACTTTAATTCAGACTTTGCGATTAATTATACCTGAGCTAGATAAAACCTACCTCTGCATGGTTTTAAGAGAAGAGCATTGTTTACAAAATTATCACAAGTGATATTTATAACACAGTTAAAAATAAACTCTTACTGCATGTTTTAACACACTCATTCTTTGCGACCAAATGGCACAGCTAAATTCAGGGCATCCCATTAAATTTAGACCTGACATGATCTCCTTTTAGAAATGTGTAACAGCTAGCTCAAATTATGCTAAGTACTTTAAAGTAATAAAATATAGCTCATTTAAAATATTTAATAGTTCAGATATTTCTCAAAATCAAATGAAACTTCTGTCCAGTAATTTTAGATTAATGAAATTTTGTTATGTCTATTTGAATCAATGCCTCTAATTCCCATTATTTTTGAAGAGATCCGGGAGTTTGTTAAGACGTTCCAGTTGTAAGATGTAATAAACATTCATTTTCCTTTTAATAAGCATTTGCTTTTATTAGCTGAAGTTCATGCTACAATATTTCTTCCTTTTGAGTTTTATATTCAAATTGGTTTTAAGTCCAAGCACCTGAGACCAAAGTTTCCTCGTGTTCTTAAACCCTGAATGATACACAAGTCTCTAAATTTGGAACGCATTGTTCTTCCTTCCCAATTTGGGGATTCTGCTTCCTAGGTAAGTAACAACTCACCATAGTCCTTGAACAAAATTACTAATGCCATTTCCAGTGCTACACCCCTGCCTCCAAAAGCAATAGGGCTCAGCACAGCATAGGTGCTTGTTCTCAGCCTGATCAAACAAGCTTAATTATGACCTCCAGATAAAGGTACTGCCATTAAGCCATTGAATTATCACAGATAAGGCCGAGTCTCCGTTACTGTCTGCTGATAAATCACAGCTAACAACCGCAGAGAAGTCAGAGCTCACACAGCTAATCCTTCAGAGGTTTTGGATGGGCTGGTTCTCCTACTGTTTTGCATCTATTTACGTTGCACTCAGAACCCCCAAATGGCCTCTGCTTATCTCCAGCTTTAGATAATTTATGCTTTTTGCTGTGTCACCTCACGGCTGAAGCTGTTATCAGGAACAGAGGAGGTTTAGGAAATCGGATCCACTGAAATGCTAATCCTCCTGCCAATTACGACACAAAAACAAGTTTTCTTCACTGATTTGCTTTTGTTTATTTGATACTGCCAATGTGGATTTTATGATTACAGTTTAGGACAATTGTTTAGCTCCAAAACAAAATAAGCATTTAATTTGACGAGCTTCCTCTTTTCACAAGAGCGGTTGGGCAATTTGCACTGATTCAAATGGCCAGATGGTTTCCTCTCTGTTTGTCACTGACTAAATAGATGTGTAAATATTTTTATTTTCATAGAGGGCTGGTCTTGAGAAGAGAATTTGTTGAAACCCCTCTCAATGGTGGGCTTCTGCTCCAAGATGCACTCATCCTAATTTAGATTCTTCGATGTAAAGTGTCTTCTCTGTGGAACTATTTCACATAGAAATATGATGCCTGTCTTGGAATTTCATTATGATGAAATTTTTTTCATCCCTTACTGCTGTCCAAGTTTTATGAAATCTTATCTCTGAGAATTTTATGAGGTTGTTTGACTAGTAGTTAAATGTATTACTTTCCATGATATGAAACATTCCTAAATGAGTAACTACCAAGCCCATAAAATTCTCATGTGCTTATTAGCATAGTATAATGAAAATTGGAAATACAAGGTTAGACTGTACTTTCAAACAGGCAAATTAAACTCACACCTAACTTAGCTATGTTTTTCTGTTTATTGTTTCTAAGCAAGATTTCTAAGGTTTTAAGGTTGGGGAGGATGAGGCCATTCGATTGTCATGATTGATCACCAATTAGTCAAGTCTTCTTGTGTTGACTGTTGATGCCAGTTTTTGAGATAGTAATCTTTGGAGTGATAAGGGAAGCTACAAAATTAATTCAACCTTGAGATTCCATTACACTTAATGTCACCTAATAGAACATTTGATATTTTTAATCCTAGTTAAAGGCTTTCTCCCTAAGCTATTGCTGATGGCAGAAATGATGGAAAAGAAAAATACCTGATTTTATAACTTCTGCAATTCTTTTTCCTCTGGGTATATTTCAGTGTATAGCATTTATGTAGGTGGCTTCTCAAATGGCTCCTTGATTCTTTTATGGAAATGTAAGGTAGGTGTCTGTATTTTAAGTTGAGAATGAAATGATCATATTCCCTCATATATAAAAGCTGCTTCTCTTAAAGGACTTGTTTCTACAAGGTATTCTAAAGGTGAATTTAGAAAACTTTCCTAACTTTTTCTTCAAAGGGATCACAATTTTTATAAAATCTAGATTAGGAAAACCCATGCTATTCCAGAAACTACTTAGAATTGAATTTTAGGTGAGATCTAACTTATTAGCATATACCTTCAAGTTAAATAGTAAGTCACTAGCCAAGTAATACACTTCATTGTTCTGTATTTATCGGTGGACACATTATTTTTTCCAATGTCATTTCTGTTTTATTTTGTTTATTTCTTTCCCATTTAACCATGTTTTTGGATATTGATTTCAAATTCCTCAGGTTCCAACAGACTCTACTATGAACCTTCACACTTGTTTTACTTGTATCCAGGTCTATGGTAATCAAACTCATTGCAAAGTTGCCAAATTGTTTGCTTCTCTATATGTGGAATGACGTTTTCTAAAAGAAGAGTGAAAGCATTCTTTGTTTGTTTGTATCCCACAAATAAATCATGTTGTGAACAGGAAGTTGGTATTAGTGTGAATTTAGAAATAACCATGTCTGTTGCCTTATTTGGCTTTGATGAGCAAAAATCAGAAACTAAGTAACATTAAGAAATGTGTGTGTGTGTGTGTGTTTATTCATCTCAATCTATTCAATTTTCTCCTACTATTACAAAACACAGTACTCTCATGCATCACGGAGTCCTGGTGGATAGAATGTCCTTCACTGAATATAGAACAAAACAAAACCCAAACAAAATACAAAGTAAACAAATGAAAACAGAATAATTTGCCTGCTTGCTGGTGATAATATTTTTTTTTACAGGAATGGAAAACAATATGATAAAATTAATTAAGCATGAAGGAGCAATAAAGTCCTATTTTGTGCAACTTGGGAGATGGTCTTAAATTTTATTAGTCTATTTGTTTTGAAATGATAGTTCTCCTGTATTACCTCGACTCTCAATCACCATCTTTGCTCTCCTCTGATTCTTCTTTTTTCTCTAAGAGAAGTCTAGGTTCTTTGGCATAAACTTTCTTACTCTGCTACTGAAGGAGCTCTTCTTTGAGGGTACACATTTTCCTCTCATCTAAAACCTTTGTTTTCTTTTTGATACCATTCCCCTGCCTTCTTCCTGTTCTCAGATATTGCGCTGTTTGCTTAACATTTTACACATGGTCCTCACAGTCATGACACCTCAAATGATTTTACTATGAAATTTGTCTCTGTGATAGTAAAGCCTTAAGTAAACGAAAGAACACTTCTGACCTTAATATGAGAAACATTAAGCATTTAAGGTTTTAAAATTATTTTTCTGAAAAGATGTGCTATCCTTATGACTCAACCTAGCAAAGTTCAGGGAAATGCACTTAGGCAAATCTCTGTCAGTTGACAGAATGTGAAAGAGAGAGAGAGAGAGAAGTGGAGAGAGAAAGGAAGAGGAGGAGAGGGAGAGGAGAGGTAAAGAGAAGAGACTGGTCTGTAAAGGAAACCGTAGGATTTGAATATTCTATTTCTCAAGACCTAAATGGGTTAGTCAAAAAGGAAGTTACCATCAAATCATACACGCAACTACTGATATTGCCATTTTCTTTACCTCAAACTTGGGTCCCTTAGGATCAGCGAGAAGACTACTAAAGGCTTTTTATTGATCTGTCACTCCTCCAATTTCTTAACATATTTATTGTCCAGACTACATGATTTAGGACTTGGCTATAAATTATCTTGTACCAGCCTTTAGTTGTCCCATATATGTAAATTTTATCTTCCCAAACAGATTCTGATTTCCTTGAGAGTAGAAATGCCTCTTCTTATTCTTTGATATCTTCTTAACACTGAGATAAGTGCGTGGCCCATAGATATTGGCTCTCAGTGTATATTTGGAGATGTATTGAGATGGAGAGATCATAGATGATGATCAGTGGCCAGCTAATCAAAGGTGGGCTCCATGAGACCCTCTGAGCGCTTGGACTCAAGAATGACACATGTTCACAAGAGGACTTTGAAGGAGATGGCATTAAGAAGCATAAATTTTTATTTTTTTTGAGAGGTCAAGTGACTACACAGCCTGGTAGTTGGAAAGACACTGTGGAATTGTTTAGGATACATAGTTTCTTCTTTAACCTGCACAATTTAAGCCAGCTGCCACGGATACCTGAGATCATACAAAGAATTCTGCTTGGACACATTTTTAGTATTTCTCCATAGGTATTTTTGGCAATTTGATATAGTTCTGTTTTGTGTTATGCAAAAATACATAACTATTAGAGTAGGGATCTTTAAAACTATATTTAGACCAGGAGGAATGAGAATAACAATTTTGACCTTGGCTACAGAAAGTGAGGATTTTTGTCATAAGCATTTATACCCAGTTCTATAGAGTTGCAATAATCATAAAGCCAAACAAAACCAAATGACCACATGTTGTGGTTTGAGTTAAGTAAACAACTAAGGAAAACATGGAAATCACTGGATATCTATGTAAACTTGCAGTTTGTTCCCTGGTTTATGCACGTGTATTCATCTGAGGTGTTGACTCTGTTTTATGAAAGCATGCTGAGAAAAAAAAAATATTGGCTTTAGGATTTTATTAGATTCTTATTTTAGAGGAGAGAAGTCCAAACCTTTTATAAATCTCGCAAGCCTCTCTAAATCTGTGAAAAATATTAGAGTCCTCTAGAGCAAAGGTGAAAGTGCTTGTGTTTTTTTTTGTTTGTTTGTTTGTTTTGTTTTTGTTTTTTTTCCTCCTGTATTTCAACAGGGAAATCTCAAAGGCAAAGACATTTCTTTGTATCTCACATTAGTGTTTGGTACACTGGTATGGAGACAGGCCTGTTTCTCTGGAGATTCTGGTTCCCTTTTCCAATCTCTCCCATGTTTATTTGCAGGAGATATCAAGTTAAAGAGCAACCTTGAATGGAAAAAAGGACAAAAAAGACACTGAAGCTCAAGGGGGCAACCAGGAAGAAATGGGGTCAGGAGGATGCAGCCACCGTGATTGAAGGTTGGAGCGGAAAAGGACTTTAGAAATCTGACACCCTGATTCTACAACTAAAGAAATCAAGGTCCAAAGGCTGTAAGCAACTTAAACATACTCACACAAGTTATCAATTAGTGGCAGACAGGGAACTGGATCTCCTTTTCCAATTTCCTACTTCTAAGCCTTTCCCCCAAATCAAATTGTCTTTCTTGCTGCAAGTGAATTGTGAGGGAGAGGAGAAGTCACACAGTTTGAGCACCTTCTCTGCGTTTAAAATGTTTGCTGTCAGAAACCTGAGCTTTGCCTTTTCTTGTCACTGCTGAGGACAAATCTCCAGCCCAATGGTCAAGTCCCATAATTCATTATAACCTAAAAAACCACAGGCTACCAAGCTAAATATAGAATATTTGTAACTGATTGAGTGACTGCACATTGACTTGGAAAGTAAACTAATGTTTGTTCATCCTTAATGAAATAGAAAACAGACTATGCTGTGTTGTGTAAATAGCCCTATAGTGGGCCTGTGTATTGTTCCTGACCGGTGAGCAGGTGTTTTGACCCGTTTTTGAGGTAGCCAAGAGAAAGCACTGGGCTAGCGGGTGTGGATAGGGAGGGGTTTGTTGGCAGCCAAGGCCTGCCTTAGATCAAGAGCATAGTGAGTTGAATGAGCTGGTTCCACATGCTTTTGTATTCTAAAAGCTCATGGCAATGAACTGAAAAGAAATTTCTTGAGCTAGAGAGCCCAGAGAAAGTATAAAAAATTGCACTGACAAGGCTGTGTGATCACTGGGGGAAGGAAGCATACAGTATACTCTTTGCACAGCATGCCTAGTCAACTTCAGAAGAGATGGAATGTTATAATGAGGATTCATCCCCTCTCTGAACTGAGGGGCTGATAGCTGATTGTGTCACCAATATTTTAAACATTGACTATCTAAGGTGTGTGGTCTCAAAGGCAATAGAAAGCCAAAAGCTCATAATCACTCATCTCTGTGCCATTAATGAACAATGTTGCTGTGTGATTCTTTTGATCTTTAAAGCAAATGGAGAGGAATGTGCAAACGAGAGCTGTCTCTCCTTGCCTCTGTGAGAACTCTGGCAACAAGGACATGGTTCCTGCTGTGTGGTATTGTCAGCTGGATGCCAGCAAGTCCTGGCCTCAACGTAACCAAATAAACTTGCACACAGCAGAAGGAAACACCAGCATTTTTAACATGCTGGGGTTTTGTTTTGTTTTTTGGTTTGGGTTTGAGTTTTTAAGTTTGCAAAAGATTATGGTTAGCTATCAATATGGAGGAAGCCTCAACAGTTCTCAAATGAGAGCACATCATGAAAAGGAGGGTTTTCTTTTAGCATCTGCCTAATACAACTTTCAGACTGTTAGAAATTAAACACAGAAGTTACATGGAACCAGAAAAGCGTTTACTCAGTCACTCATTCATTTATTCATCTATCTATTTGATGGCCTACACATTAGATCTTATTCTAAAACGAGATCTGTTAAGAGTCTAACATCAGCGTTTAGAGATGTGTAAAACAAGTTCATATGTTTTCTGTTCCTTTAAAAAAAAAGTTACCTAAAATAATGGGGATATATGTTATTTTTCTTATCACGAGCACGTTTACTCTATCTTTCTCAAACAAATCCCCCAAGCATTGTTCCATGATGTGTCACTGAAAATGGCAACACAGGAGCATTAAATGAACATTTTTAATGGAATCTGACTCCATTTTTGGTATGTCCTTTTCTTGTCTCACTTCTGATGAAGTCAGTCAGAAGGCTCTGGAGCTCTATATCTTGTGCTAGTGGGAAGGAAATTCAAGCTCCCAAACTACCCTACCTGCTGGTGCCTGGGAACCCTCAACCCCAGACCTGCTCTCAAAACACAATCCCCAAGTTGATTGCCTCTCTTCGCTCTCTCAAGTCATTTTCAAACTTGCATGGGAGCCACCTGTACCCCTCGTTGCATGAAATGTTCCAATGAACATTTTCATACCTTCTTGGTCCATGCATGGTGTCATCTGTTTCAATATCTGAGCAAAATATTAGAAGAGTTGGTACTGTCACCACTCTGGGTGACCAGATGGTAATATTTAATGTGTAAAGATTTTATATCAAATACTATCAAATGTAATTTTAACACAAACCAGTGAAGTAGGTAAATCACTAATGAAAGAGCAGACTTGATGTGATTAAATACATTGCAGAATATCCAATTACATCTGAATCTAAAGTCCATATTTTTTTTTACGATATGTGTTAGAGAGATTGTTTTTAGTTTCAAAGGTCAAAAGATCCATACAAATGTTCAAATGATATGCAGATAATTCACAAAAGAAGAGTAAAACCAAAATTGATAAATTCAGGAAGTCGTTGCTAGAGACACAATGATATCTAACAAATAAGAGGCTCATTTCTCATTCCAATCCATTTCTCATAGATTCGAATCTATTTTGATCAATAAGAAGAACTTCCAGAAGCCACCAAAAAAATTTCCTCTTCTGCGACTTGATTCAATTGGCAAGCCTCAACCAGTCACTGGCAAAGGTATTGACACCACCTTGACTAGCTTGTATATTTGTTGTGCTTCATCCTAGAGGAGGAAGGGTCTTCTAGGCTGAGTCTATAAGAGGAATATCATCTGAGAAAATATCATCTGTGAAAACTGCTCTCAATGGCAAACAGTTTGTCATTCTGAGTCTGGTAGTTACCGAGACTTATAAATGACCAGGAGTAGCTGGATTCTTGGCTCTGCTTGGGCCCTTCTCATGTGGGCTACTTGGTTGACTAAGGAATGGCATCAAAGCCCAGAGGAGTGGGCAAGGTGAGCAGCAGATCTTAGAAAGATGTCAGTGTTTGGGAATGTTTGCACTCTATCACCAGAGGAGGTTTATGTGACCCTGGTCAAATGAAACCCAAATACCAGAACCAGAGTTTTGGCTGATTTTTTCCTGATCCTACACCTGTGGAAATGCAAGGAAAGCAGAAAATAGGTCACTTTGGGTGTCTCTGGAAGAGGCTGATAGCCTGCCATTGAAGACATGAGAAGATAAAAAAGAAAGAAAAAGAAAACTCTTGGTCCTTTTAACCTGTAGAGAATCCCTGCCCCACATACAATTCAGCCCCCAGAACTGAGCTTCAGTGAGCTGCTTGAGAAATAAACGAATATGGCCCGATTAAGGGGCCATAGCAGCCAGAGAGAAGAGGATCGGGGTGAAATACTGAATATATATCAGTGACATATGAGCAAATTAACAACCAAATTAAAAAAAAAAAAAAGGTAAGGAAAAGAAAGAAGGAAGAAAGGAGAGAAGGAAGGAAGTGTTGAAACACAAATGCAACACACACACACACACACACACACACACACACACATACCCCAAATTCCTAATTTGGGAACTAAAACATTAAACATACAAGGAAAGGGGACAATGGTTATTATTGAGAATAGATGATCCAAAGAGAAGAAATACCTCAAACTACAGAAGAAAAAAAACAATATGTGATAGAGAAATCACAATGAAAAGAGAAATTGTGAGAATAGCTTAAACAACAAAATCAAAGATGATTTGGAAGGAGGGAAAAGGAGTGGATGGGAGTGAGGTAATTACTACACACCTAGAAATAAATTTTCCTGAACTGAGAGAAGATTTGAGTCTAGAAATTGAAAGGATTGATTAAGTTCCAGAATTATTTAACAAGAAGAGATACATAGCCTGGTAAATTATTGGCAAAATATGTGAACTCCAAGGATAAAGAAAAGTAAGGTATGTTTCCAACTTAAGAGAACAAGTTACCAAAAAAGGAAAAATAACCAATAATAAGGCATAGGCCTTATTATTTAATATCAGAAGCTAATAGACAAGAGGAGATTATTTAGTACTCTCAAGAGGAAAAAAAAATAAAAACCAGCATGTAAAGAATCCTACTTAGTTTTCTGGTAAATGTAAAAACTCACACAGTTTTCCACGCAAGCCCTCTATCATAGGAAAATACTTGAGAAAAGACCGTAATAAAAGATAATCATTAGACAAAAGAGAAAACACAGAATGTAGGAAGCAGAAGTAGTGGTGAACTTAAAATATGATGAACTTAAAATATGTGAATTCAGTAAATGAAGACATGAGGACTTTTAAAACTTAAGGGATGTAATGCAAAAACAATTCCAAAAATTACAGAATTATTCTGGCAAAACCTAAGGGTTGGGAGTGGGTATGAGTGAGAGAAGAGAGGTTGAAGATGTTCTCGTGGTCTTGTTGGAGGACAGGGGAAAGAATCAGAGAAGAGGGAGAGAAGTTAATGTATTCTCAGCGTCTTGTCCTATGAACGTTAGTGAAAGGAAGTGAAAAAAAGGATTGAGGGCAAAAGGAAAGAATACGTTTTGGAACAAGTAACAGTAGAGTCAAAGGGGAAGAAACACGAATTTTAAGATAGAGCATAGGTGCTGGGAGGGCCCTATTCTGCTTTCTCTGGGGGGTTGAAATTCACTGGTGTTCACTGAAATTTCATATACCCCAGGGAAGTTTGGGTAACCTAAAGAGCTGCTGTTTGGTCCCCACGCATCTAGCCTGGTTACTCCTAATCTCATGGACAGGTCCAACGAGGTGATTAAGTGGCAGAGTAGCAGAGCCTGGGGGAAATGGGTTCTGGGACAATGTGGAGAGTTCCCAGGAGTACTGGGTGAGAGTGTAGTGAAGGGCAGCAGCATGTGCTGGAACATGCGCCTGCTTCAGCAAAGGCTGACAAGGAAATGACTCCTGTAAGTCCAGTAGACGCTTGTGCCAGACATCCCCGTCATTCGCTGATATTTGGATATCTACCCCTGTTGGACCACTGGAAAAGATGGTATTTTGAAGTTAAGCATGGCAGTTGGCTCTCTTTGGCCAGTGAAAGGTGACAATTGATAATATGTGTCACTGTGGAAGAAGCATTTATTGCTAGTGTGTGTGAATCCCTCTCTCTCTTCCCTACTGTGGCAGTTGCAGAAACATGTTTAAATGTCACCATCATAAGGTGATGGAGCCTTCATCAACCTAGGTCATTAAGGGATAAAGTTAGTGGTAAGACACTTGGGCAAATCCATCTGTTGACCCACTTTGATCATGTAATGTGAGAAAGAAAGAAAGTTCTGCTGTTTTAAGCAGTGAGATTTTGGGCTGTCAGTATTATCTCATCTATTTTGATTGATTTGTCCAGCCATCAAAGGGCAAGGCCATATTGTGGCTCCCAGACAGGACTGTTGTCTCCTGATGCCAGGACAAAACAAAGTCCTGGTAAATTAGATCATCTCAATGAACAAGGGAAGAAAAAGAAAGGAGAAGAATCCGAAAGCAAACACATCTCGAAAGACTAGAGACAGAGTGTTAAACTCAAGGCAATTGTGCTCATGAATTAGGAAAATTTAATTTATCAAAATTAACAGAGACAAAGTTCATTCAATTAGGGAAAAAAGGTCATCTACATATACACTATTTTAGGGATAAATGTTACTATTAAAAGTTAGAAGGTAGAGAAAATCATAATTTTAATGATATAATAAATTTAGTTCAAGTACATATGCTGGTGAATTAAGTCCAGTGAACTCTTAAGAACATAGTATTATAGAGTGATACTGTGGTATCATGACAGCACAGGGTTACTATCTCTCGGATGATTTTTTTAAACAAAGAAACAATTTTTCACTTGGGCTGTCTTACTCATACTCAGATTATTATGCCTCGGGATATAAACTTTAAAACCAAAGAGTATATAAATGACCTGAGGGGTGGGGATACGGAAGCTACCCTTTTTTTTTTTTAAATGAATGAATACAGAAGTCTAACCTTTTTTTTTTTTTAAGACTTTATTTATTTGATAGAGAGAGAGAGAGATCACAAGCAGACAGAGAGAGAGGGGAAGTAGGTTCCCTGCTGAGCAGAGAGCCCAGATGTGGGGCTCGATCCCAGGACCCTGAGATCATGACCTGAGCCTAAGGCAGAAGCTTAACCCACTGAGTCACCCAGGCATCCCAGAGGTCAAGCTTTATAGATGTTGTCATTCGTTTAAAATGTTTGGAAAGTGGTAAATAGTCAATGATGGGCTTACAGTAAGGAACTACACCTACAGTGTTTGGCATAGAACTCCAGTGACTGTTCAAAGAACTCTGAATATCTATATTGGTGGAAAGTACTGAGGCCACTAATCACATTCCTCTTGTCATCCTTTGCCAAATAAGTAGGAGTACTGTTGCCAGAATTACTAGCCTCAGTGGCTATACAGAATTCGGTCTCTCATTTTAAATTATAAATACAAACCATCATTTTATGAAATTATTTATTATCACAATATATGAATCTACAACACAATGTAATTGATAAGTATCAATAAAATACAAAATGCTCTTTATTATAGCTTATAAGTAAATTATACTTGGTAATTATAATTTGACATTATAGATATACTGAATGCTTTTTCATTTGAAACTGGCTTTACCATATACACATTAAAATATTCAAGACACATTTAAACGACAAATTTAAAAAAATCTTAAAGTATGAACATTCCAAAAAGAAGGAACTCCTGCAATTTGTGACAACATGCATAGAATTTGAGGGCGTTATGCTGAGTGAAATAAGTCAGGGATAGAGAAATACTGTATAATCTCACTCTATGCAGGATCCATAAAGGCCAAACTCATAGAAACAGAGTAGACTAGTGGTTACCGGGAACTAGAGAATGGGGGAAATGAGGAAATATTAATCAAAGAACATAAACTTCCAGTTATAGGATGAATGGGGACTATAGTTAATACTGTATCACATTCTTAAAAGTTGCTGAGAGTAGATCTTAAATCTTCTAACCATGCACACAAAAGGATAATTATATGAGTTAATAAAAGGGTTAACTAATTTTATTGTGGTAATCTGTTCACAACATATATGTCTCAAATCATCACCTTGTACACCTTCATCTTTCATAGTATTATATGGCAATTATATCTCAAAAAAGCTGGAAAAGATTTTGAAGTACACAGACACACACACACACACATGAAATGAATACTTCAAAATCGAACTGCCAAGCCATGGACGGCGAGAACATGAAGAACCTGCATTTAGTTTAATAAAAAATGTCATTGCTCACAGTCCTCAAATATTCACTATTGTGCAGTTTACTTGTTGCTTTGGATTGCAAGTGTCCCAAAGTCATCTGTCTTAATTTCCTCAACCTAGAACTCCATACCACACTGGGATACTTATATTCAAAGACTAAGAGAGAATTCATTTTGATAGTTAACTTTGGTAACAAAATACTCATTAGGAGCACTTGGGTGGCTCATTTGGTTGGCCTCCAACTCTTGGTTTTGGCTGGGGTCATGATCTCAGGGTCATGAAATCAGACTCCACATCATGGAGTCCATGCTGGGCATGGAGCCTGCTTAAGGATCTCTCTCTCCCTCCTCCCCCTTCTCTCTTCCTCTCTAAAATCAATCAATCAATCAATCAATCAATCAATTAATTAAAATACTCATGCAATAAGTACTATGTTATTAATTTTAAAGATTTATTCATTTTTACATAATTTTGAATGAAAGCTAAGTGTTTCTACCTGAGTGTGTGTGTTAGTTAACATTGTGGAAAAGAAAGAAAACATTTTTGTATGAGGTCAGCTATCCTTATTATCTATTTCAGGGTTACTCAAATTGTGATCGATGAACAGCAGATCCCTAATGGCTGGTGAAAGAGTTTCAAAAATTGAGAGTGAGAGTTTAGAAACTTTCGTGACAATTTGGTATTGTTCGTGACACACACACAAAATCAGAGGACTCGTCTCATTGACCAAGGAATAGATCAGTTCCTATTTTGTTTAACTTCTCTGTGAGGCACTTGTAGTTCGAGCAGCTGAATTAGATTGGTCTAAGAGACTGGAGGAAAAAAATAAAAGCTGATTCTTTACCATGCCTAATTTGAGAAGCACTGGTCTGTATCATGTAAGATGGATGGTAATCTTAGGTCAAGATACTTTACTTTTTGGCTTTTGTTATTGACATTTGTTTAAATGATACTCTATATTAAATTGCAGCTGATTATCAGAGTAAGTAGTTATACAAAACGCTATCTATTTTCCTTGTAAATAATTTGCATATACTTGAATATCGTTATCAGTGAATTTATGAAGTTACACATGAATGGATTTAATAACTAATAATTATAAATATGACAAAATAGATAGAGATTATGCAGTACAATGACATGCCAGGTTAAACACTTTAAAATCATTGTGTCCTTTACTCTTCACAATAACCTTAGAAGTTAAGTACTGTATTATCACCTAATTATTTAGGAAGTCGAAGCACAGAACAGTTAAGTAAATTACCCAAGGTCAAATATTTAAGAAGTGGTATTCCAGGGACTTGAATTTTGGCTCAATATTATTTAGGCTCTGTACCTCATATTAGTGCTTCTTTAACAGAGCTTGCTAAAGAGCTTGCTAGTCCAACAAGTCCAGGAATAGCTGAAGAAATTGCATTTCTAACAAGCTCCTAAGAGATGCTTGACGCTGCGGATAACACACTTTGAGGAAAATTCCATCAGTCAGAGAGCATGACAGGGTCTTGGGCTGTGAAGAAACTGGGCAGTCTGGAGGCCATTCTCTTCTTACCAGGTATGCTATCCCTTGTCAAAAGATGATGACATGATTGTACAATACCTAAAATTAAAAGCACAAAGCTGCATTTATTGCAGGACAGCTATCCTGGTCAGCATGGTCTCTCTGGGCAGAGCAGAGGAGTCCAGGCATTGACAAACATTCTCAAATGCAAGTGGGTTGACATCATTCATAGATGCTTAGTGGCTCCTTGTTACCATGGCTACAGAACAACCTGTCTTTTCTTTAAGTTATGGAAACCTTTCTATTCTCACCCCCAAACCTGTATTTGTGTGCTACAAATATACTGCCACCAGAGTCCATCGTGATCTTCTTCATAGCAGTCCCCAATATTTGCAAATGTATTTGATTACTGAGTCTAGGTGAGCACTTAGCTAATTAACAAATTCTTTATCCATCTGTTTTTAGAGAGTTCCTCTTGAATTTGTAGTAGACGCTGAATGCATGTTTGTTGAAATAAAAAATGTGGTGGAGGTTTCACAACAAAGTAGAATTCCTGAGGATCGAGTAGCAGGAATAAAAGAAACATCCATAGGGGAGCCTGGGTAGCTCAGTCAGTTAAGCACCTGACTCTTGATTTCAACTCAGGTCATGATCTCGGGGTCCTCAGATACGAGCCCCATGTGGGGCTCTGGCTCAGCTCAGCATCTGCTTGACATTCTCTCTCCTTCTGCCCCTCTCCCCATGCTCCTGTGTGCATGCTTTCTCTCTCAAATAAATAATCTTTAAAAAAAATAAAGGAACATCCATGGGTATACTTAGCATATGTAGGAAAAGAAAGGCTCTTTCAGAAGCTCTTATTCATATATATCATAATTCTATATCTGGGATGAATAATTTTAAACATTTTTAGTCTTCTATTTTTTGCCAACATAATCATCAATGTACTCATTCAGGATACTGTGTCTGTTTGCACATGTGTGTATGTATATAAATATAAGTATATCCATGCATATGTATGGATATGTGTGTATATATGTAAAATATATAAAATGATGGAGAACAATTTATCTCTTTTTCCAGAGTATGCTGATTTTATTCTTTTTGAAGTTAGAGACTGAGAACTATGAATGAATTAGCTCATTACCGAATACTTAATTACTAACTGAAATATTAACCACAGCACAGAAATTCTGTGTACCATGTAGTTCAGGTTAATAAATAATATCACTAATTTGTTCTAGTTTTTCTTAAAAGTCTAACTGTATAATGGGACTCACTTTTAGAAACATAACACCAATGTTTAAAGGTGACAAGTTAACTCACAATTTATATAACTACTTGTTTTGCTCTAGAACTAACAATTTGCTCTATGAAATATAATTTTACAATTATTTTCTTATTAAGTGCTCTGTCACTGATGAAATGTTTTTATGTTTCTTCTCCAGGGATTACCCTGGAAATAGATATCCAGAGAAAAAGATTATTCTAAGTAATATTAATACTATGTAAGTAAAATACTGATTTATCAAAGGCCATTTAGGTAATACCACCATTTCACCCATTCTGAAGAGGTAAAGAACAAAAGTGTAATGTAAAATGCTGACCATCAGTATGTAATTATTGGTTGCACAGCCCTGCTACCAATGAATTAGCAAGGATGAAGCATCAAAATTTTTGGAGAAATAATGTGCTTTGTATGCTTAAGGACCCTAGGATTTAAGCTCTATGGCTCCACTAAAGCAAGGATTTTTGTATTGAGAGGAACCTAGAAGAGTGTCTGGTCTCTTGATTGAGTTAATAAATATACTTAGAAGTAGGCTTTAGTGAGAACCTAAGCCACAGACCCAATAAACACAAAAGCAAGTCCATTAATGGAGGGACCAGCATGAGGTTGTACAGTCTAGTGTTTCTCTAGCTTTAATGTGACTTGTAAATAACCTGGTGATCTTGTTATAATGCAGATTTTCAGTTAGTAGGTCTGTGCCAGGCCAAAGAGTCTGCATATCTAACAAGCTCTCAGCTGAGGGCGAAGTTATTGGAACCAGAGGGATAATTCAAATAGTGAAGCTTTGGTCACTTGTGCTTGAAACTGGACCTAACCTTTTCTCATACAGTAACCATGGCAACTAATCACATTATAAAAAAAAAAAAAAGGGGGCAAACAAGTTCTATGCTGGGGATATTTAAAGTAAATAAAGTATGATGCCATGTTATTGTTCATAGTACTCTTTGTAAATTTGCCTGGTAGAACTTTGTAGTCTTAAGCAATTATAGCTATGGAGAAAGTGTGTTTTTTTTTTCTTTTAACAAAAGGATCTAAGTCTTCAATGGGACACACACTGAAATTGCTGTCAGTTAAGTTAATTGATGGTTCCTGCTGGAACCTGTGAACTTCCTCAGGTGAGCTCCGTGAAAAAGTCACTTTGTTTAAGTAAACCTAGTTGGTTCATGCTTTAGGTCCTCACTCACTCTTCCTTTCCAAACACTAGAAAGTTTGTTTTTATGTGGCTTCTTCCCTTTATTTCTTTAAATGATTTTGTTATTGAGAGAGTTTGTAGAAAGTGTAGAAAGTTGGCTGAGTTGGCCACAATTTCTTTTGTATGACTATAAAGACAGTGAATGTTTTGTATTGAGAGAACTCTAACCCATCCCAAACTTATGGCACAGGCAGAGGTATAAGATAGAGTCATCTGGAATAAAGTAATCATTCTCAGGATATAATGGACAAAAGAAAGAAGAATCTGAGTCTGTTCTGTGGCAGGTTTGATCCCCTAAAAACAGGATATGAAAACAACACTATAACATCCTGTTGCTTTTAAAGTCTGGGTGGCTTGACAATACAGAGTTTATTGAACAATACACCAGATAATCCTCAAGCTACCTCTTTTTCAAGGTCAAGTCCGCACTAGCAATTACAGTGTTTGTTGAAATCATTTGAATGGCAGGTATAAAGGCTGCCACTTAACCAAACTGGTTGACCGGGTGACTTTGTGAATTTTGCTTCTGACTTTGCTTTAAAAGAATCGTTTGTGTGGAAAGAAAAACAAGTCACTGGCCTAGCCCAATTAACTATGAAGCTAACAGTGACTTGTAGATAAACCTGTCAAGCATTCTCACAGAATTAAATAAAATCCATTCACATTTAATTGAACACAATCTCTAGATTCTTACTATATCGAGAGCCCAAGATTTGGTAATAAAAATAGTCATTGGTGTTCTTTTTTTTTTTATTGTATTCACTAAAATTGGGACTGGTAAGAACGATCTTAATGCATGTGATTAGATTTTTAAATTTTGGGACAGGCAGGCATTTTTGTGTGTGGGTTTGGGCCTCTAAGTCCCAATATCTTCTCATTTTTACCCTCTGCCACTTTTGGATACCTGTATCTATTAGATGATTTGGGAGCAAAACTCATCCTGAATAGCACCTGGCATAAACAAAAAATATACATTTTTTGGAACCTTCTACTTTTTCCCCAAAAAGCAAGTATGCTTGGAAGAATGACATTTTAATGGTGACCTAAAAATGGGGAAAACAAATCTTTCAAATAAACTTGAAGTGTATTGTGAGTTACCATATTTATTTAAGATAATTTATTATAAGAACTACAAAATAGGCTTTGATTACCAATATTATCGCAGATTATCATTTGATTGGGTAGATTTTATAGGATAGTTATAAATATTCATTCATTACTAAAGTAAGTATTTCTTCTGAGTGTTGACTGCTTATTACATGCTTGGTTAATATTAAAGATATTAAATTTTCCTTGGGAAACCAAAAGATACTGTGTTTGTGGGGTGCGTGGGTAGTTCAGTCAGTTAAGCACCTGCCTTCAGCTCTGGTCATGACCCTGAGGTCTTGGGATGGAGCACTGAGTTGGGTACCCTGCTAGGTTGGGAGTCTGCTTCTCCACCTCCCTCTCTCAAATAAATAAAATCCTTTAAAAAAAGATACTGTGTTTGTGAAAGCAAAATATAAATTAGTGTTTATTCTATCAGCTCGATGTTGAATAAATAAAAGTGAAAGTATTTCTACATACTCTTGTTTATCTCTCTATATGTAAGTTTATATGCATAGGTATATTAGTCAGAATAAGAAAGGTTTTTCTTCGGGGGTGCCTGGGTGGCTCAGAGGGTTAAGCCTCTGCCTTTGGCTCAGGTCATGATCTCAGGGTCCTGGGATCAAGCCTCACATCAGGCTCTCTGCTCAGCAGGGAGCCTGCTTTCCCCTCTCTCTCTGTGATCTCCTACTTGTGATCTCCGTCTGTCAAATAAATAAATAAAACCTTAAAAAAAGAGTAAAGAATTTGGGGGAGTAGAAAAGAAATGGGGAGGAATGGTCACTTTTCATTTTATTCAAATCTAAATTATGTGTTTTTTCAACAATACTGCAGTTTGTTTAAAATTAAAATATATTTTAAATTTTATAAACTCTGGTAATCACTCCTGTGGGAGCAGGGGAATCCTTTTTGGGCTAATTTGTGCAGAAAGTCTATGACTAGTTCACTCCCTTGTATGATATTTAGACTCCTTTTCACTCATAATTGTCCTTGTTTTTGTTTTTTTTTTTTTTTTTTTTTTTTTCCCCTAGTTGACCGTTTTGTGATGTTATCAATTCTATTTCTACAGCGAAAGTGTTCTGGGCTTTGTTTCTGTAGGTCAATGACTTTCACTATCCAATTTGCTCCCAAGTCCTTAATAAAAGAACTAGAAGGTAGACTTGCCTGGTAAGTCCTCATGAATCTCAGTGGAGCTCCGTCAGAGAAAGAGAACCATGGGAAAGTGTTTCCAACAATAAAAACTTCAGATATATTTTACATGTAATGTTATTGAAAAAGTCAGAATCTAAAATTTTGTAAGTTGGATAAAAACCCTAGGAAGTCACAGGCTTTTACCACTCACAGTAGGAAAGAGAAAACTGTTTAGTGAATTTGCTTGGGAAATGACTTCAGGGAAATCCCAATTTGTCTTTCGTTAGTTAATTTAAGAGTGTCTGACCTTTTCTAGGCTTTTATGTTCTCCAACTCACTTTGAAGGTATATAATTTGTTATTCTTTTAGACATATTATGTATTCTTTAGATGTGAATGGTGTCCTATGAATGTAATACTTAACAAGTGCTACATAACTTTGGTTCCTTTCAGGTATAATAAAATTATCAGACAATTGCCATTCCCAAGTTGTAAAGCATGTATATAAAGTCAAGTAAGATAGGAGACTGAAGGTAAAAAAAAATTAAGGAAATCTGAGAACTTAGTTTCTTCAAAGGATTATTTGCATGAACAAAGGAAATATTAAGTTGAGGTAACCACAGGAAGAAATATAGGATTAGTTCAAAAGAAAGTTGAGACCTGGACCCCTGGGTGGCTCAGTCTTGGTTAAGCATCTGCTTTCAGCTCAGGTCTTGGTCCTAGAGTTCTGGGATGGAGCCCCACATCAAGCTCCCTGCTTAGCAAGGAGTCTTCTTCCTCTCCCTCTGCTCTTCCCCGTTTGTGTGATTATGATCTCACTGATATGTGGAATTTAAGAAGCAAAACAAAGGATCATAGGGGAAGAGAAGAAAAAATAAAACAAGAGGAAATCACAGAGGGAGACAAACCATAAGAGATTCTTAATCATAGGAAATAAACAGGGTTGCTGGAGGGGAAGGAGGTGGGCGATGGGATAACTGGGTGATGGACATTAAGGAGAGCTGTGGTATAATGAGCACTGGGTGTTATATAAGACTGATGAATCACTCACCTTTACCTCTGAAACCGATAATTGTTAATTGTTAATGTTAATTGAATTTAAGTAAAAATAAATTAATTAAAAAATAAAGTAAAAAAATTGAGACCTAGAAGTACAAGCAACATGTAGGCAAAAACCTGCGGTACCAATAAGTCTGACTTAAAGTCAGAGGTCTACCTGATCAGTGAATAATATTTTCAGGGACAATTTCCCATGTGAAAGCCGTATTAGTTGGACAAAACAAACTTCACTGCAGCTAATATAAGAAAAAAGGACTATGTAGTTCATAGAATCTTTGGAAGACTCAACAAATCAGGTTAAGACACTGTTACAGCTCAAAGCCACACAGAAGAAAACACAAGCAGGAGAAAGGTCTAACAGCCTACCTATTGCCAGTCAAGGTGTAAGGTAGCACCAGCTGCCGATCCACATACTGTTCCTAGTCTGGAATGAGAAAAAGTGCTTGCACCAGACTGCAAATGAGCTGTGTTGCTAGGGACACTATTTAGTTTAGTTAACAATTATTTTCACAATAAGATTTTCCCAATAAGGAAGTTTTGTGGTAATTTACATTCAGCTGCAAGCAAAGGTGGCCCCTTAAGCAGAACTGTTGGAGGGTACACCACTGCCTTCACTATCTGCCACTCGCCACCAGCAATTCTGCAAGTGGAGACCAGAACACTCTGCCACGGCAACCCATGCGGAACCAAATGACTCCATCACCTCATCACCAGAAGATTCAATGTGCTTTTGAGCTACAGATGCTCCCCAGGCATCCATCTGCTTCTAGGTCTTCTGCGTGGGTTCATCATCCTGAGAAAATTGGATGAGTTGCCAGCCCTTGAGCTGCAATGGAGTCTGGGAAGTTTGTTTTTAAGCTGTTCAGCACCTATAACATGATAACAAGTTAACAGCACCTATAACATGATAACAAGTTAACACCTATAACATGATAACAAGTTAACCTTAACAAAGTTAAGGTTGGAAGTGTGTAGGACCCTAACACACACTACCTATGACAGTGAATCCTCTAAGACAGGGGGATATTTGAAAAAAGAAACGAGATATCAGTAAATATTGCTGATGTCTCAAATGTGGAAAAGGGAAGAGATGTGTAAAGGAACCAGTAAAGGTTAGATGATGGACAAATAAATGAACATATGGAGTCTCAACCCAGGATGGACTCATTTCATGGAAAAAAACATATGGTATTATTTTTCTTAGATTTTGGTAGGAGCACATTTGTGATTTATTTGAGTTATAGTTTTTTTAATAAAAAGACTGAATTATTCACATGAATCAAGAAGTTAAATTATTACCATATTGGAAGGGACTTTTGAGGCCAGCTAGGTCAGCCTTCTTCATTAAAATATTTTTTGAAACAGAAAATGATAATGTTTACCAAAATATATAGTACCCACTGACTAACAAAGCATTGTCAAACACATTTCTTTGGGGCATGTCTTAATAGATAGTATGAGATGTAATTAACACATCTTTTTATGTGAATAGTGATTCTTGAAAATTAGTTGGCTTATTTAAGTGGAATAGGCATTTACTTTGAAAGTTATGATTGCTTAGTAGGTCAAGTAACATTATGACCAAATATCACTTTCAATAATTGGTGTCAAATTAATTAATTTTATTGTATTTATGAAATGCAAATTAAGTTGTGTTACTCATATGCTCTTAGCATTGGACACTAGTTTTACACACAAGCTGATGGCAAATAAATAATAGTAAAAAATAAAGTGTACTGTTTAATCAAATATTTTGGGTAATGAAAAACTATCACCTAGAACATTGCTTCATAAACTTTTTCAGGTCATAAATTATTTTGAGACCATGATAAAAGCCATGGATGCTGTTCCTGGCAAATTGCACATATACACAATTGTACATGGACTCATAGAAGATTTATGGACATTTCAAAGGCTATCCTCAGACTTTAGGTTAAAAAATCCTGATCCAAAGTAAAGCAGAAATAACCAATTTTACCAATAATTTGATTTTAATATATAACTCTATATTTTTCATAAAATGGTATTTCAATTTGGAGCTGAAAATTGCAATTTGATTTATAACTCTTACTGGCAATTTGATCTGGGCATATAAACTCTCTGAATCTCAATGATCTCACTTGTAAATTAGAGATGATAGTCATTATGTCACAAGATTACTGTATTTCCTTTGATATATATCCAGCACAGTACCTGTCACAAAGATATTTAACAAATGTTCATTTACTCATTCACTCAATTCATTTATTCATTTTTTGGTGTATTAATAAGATTGCTCAAAATCTCTTGATTACTTTGTGCTGATGCAATTATGTTCAGCAGAAATTTATGGAATGCTCACTTTGTACGAGGAGTTATGTTAAATGCACACATAGATGATTAAGGACGAATTCCTGCTCCAGAAGTATGTATAGTACAGTGACATGTCAGGTGGAAATTTCTAAGTCCTGTACAAGATATTAAGAAATGGGCATAAGTTTGTATGGGAGCCCATATGATAAAAGGAGCCGTGTGATGGATACCGAGGATTTGTGGAAGGACCCATGGTGGAGATAATACTTAAGTGAGACCAATAATATTAGTAAAATAAACTTTCTAATTACTGAATGTATGTTGACTATTTTTCTAACCACCATATGTGCTATCTTGTTTGATCCTTAAAAAACTTTGATGACGTATATATCCATTTCCTTCTTAAAGCCACCCACTTAACAGGCTGAAATAGATTGAACAAAATTTCAAGGGACATACGGCAAATCAGTCACTGAGTCTGAATTAACTTTGATTTCAACCCAGTGTTCCTTAACAATCAGCTGAAGAAAATTGGAAAAGCATTTCAGTTAGGGAAAGTGTCTCCAACAAGTACATAGACACAGGACGACTTGTATAAAGAGAACTACACAGAATAACATTAATAACAATTGTAAACACACATTTTAATACATTGCAAAGCACGAGCAAAAGATAATATCAGGACTGACTAGTTTTTTGTTTTGTTTTTTTTTAAAGATTTTATTTATTTATTTGACAGGCAGAGATCACAAGTAGGCAGAGAGGCAGGCAGAGAAAGAGAGTAAGCAGGCTCCCTGCTGAGCAGAGAGCCCGATGCGGGGCTCGATCCCAGGACCCTGGGATCATGACCCGAGCTGAAGGCAGAGGCTTTAACCCTCTGAGCCACCCGGGCGCCCCCTGACTAGTTATTTTAAAAAAGGAAAAGAAAAGGTGCAAGAAGTCATAATTTAATTATAAATGTCTAATTTGTGGATCATAGGTCTAATGGGGCAGGAGCTAGTTTTAGTGTGGGAAGATGATACATCCAGGGTCGGATGGACAGGGTTGGACATCCAGGAAGCATTAGTCCAGAAATATAGTCAAAACTAGAGATTAACTATGGTTAACACGTTTAAAGATAGCAATAAAAATCATTGTTAATGTTTAAAGATAGCTAAAGATAGTTAAAGATTGTTTAAAGATAGCAATAAAAATCATTAGAGTATTTTAAAACACCAAGTCATAGAGAAGGAACATGGCATTGAGCCATGTTTATTCTGACCAAAAAGTACCTATACTCCAACAAAAGATACACATTTATAAATTAACAAATGTATAAATTAATTAAAAATTATTTTATATTGATTGCAAGCAAAACGTGATAAAAGTAGAATCTATAGCTAAAGAAAGTTAAAGAACTCTTTGGTTGAAAGTAAAATTAACAAATTAACATGTTTACTCAGTGAGACTACGTTCAACAGGGGATCTCTCTATAGATGAGTTTACTGAAGTTCTTATTAGAATAAGTACGAAAATAAATAAAACAAAAAACTTACAAAAAAACCTCCCTCTGTTTTTTAAATTTTTTTATTTGAATGCAGTTGTCAAACAATGTTTCACTAAGTTTTAGGTGTACGACATAGTGACTCAACCTCTATATATGTTATGCTCTGCTCACCGCAAGAGTAGCTATCATCTGTCATCAAACACTTACAATATCATTGACTCTATTCCCTCTGCTGTGCCCTTTATTCCCATGACTTACTCATTCCATAACTGGAAGTCTGTATCTCCCTCTTCCCTTCACCTATTTTGCCCATCCTCATTCCCCTTCATTCTGGCAATTGCCGATTTGTTCTCTCTGTTTTTAGGTCTGATTCAGCTTTTTAAATGTTTGTTTATTCATTTTCTTTGTTTTTTAGATTCCACGTATGACACTCCCCATATTTTTTGTTGATAATTTAAGCTGGGAGAGATGATTGACAGCTTTTGTTCTTTGTTTTTTGATCACTTGTGCCCAAAAAATTTCTCCAGATTATCCCATTGACATTCTCATTTATAAGCTTTTTATGATATTTCCTAAGTTCTAACTTGTTTTTTGTTTTTTGGGGTTTTTTTTAGAAAATCGGAAGGTAATATCTGGAGGCTGAAAAAGGTTTGGACTGTTTCCTAAAAATATAGTCCCTTAGTAGAATGTTCTATTTATAAGACAGTTTGTTAATAAGACTGCATTTCCCATCTTGATAGTTTAATTAGAGGTTAAAGGAGATCATGTGAATAGACAGTTTTGATTTTACTATTGCATTTATTTTCAAACAATTTAATATTATAGCAATCAACATCGTCGAAACACAGAGACATAGATGACTTGTAAAAAAAGGCATTTCCTGTAATTACATGGTTAGTCTCATTCAGACTTACTGATCATTTCAGATACATGTGTGGGTCCATTGATCACGAACTTGCTGCGCTGGTAAATGAACAGATGTACAGTTATTAATTTTGGATAGGCTCCACATGTAACTTCAATTGAGATCAGAGAAGGCAATGAGAACATGACACAGCATCCTGGATTTAAGACTTCAGAAATGTCAGGACAGGAAAGATGCATGCCTACAAGCACAAGGAAGGGAAAACTGCATAATCAATTTTTTCTTTTCCATTAATTTTTGGGTTCTTAAAGCAGAATTATCATCTGGTAAGTAGTTCAAATATATTTGTACTGCCTTGAGTCCTGCATGTTTGTGAATGCATGATTTGCATGTCTTCGAATGTACGATTCTTCTTAGGCCTCTCAAAGTTTTACTTTCTACCTTTCAAGTCTTCTATGGTTTTCATTGTTTAAACGCAGGGAATGCATGGGGGGGGGGCTCATGGAGAAAGATGGTTATTCCGTTAGTGAATAAGAGAAGAAAGTCCAAACCAGGTTAGAGAGATATTAAGCAAAGGCCAAGTGGAACTATTCATGAGGTTATTAAAAAGGATAAATAAAAAATGAAGACCACAACAACAGGAATAAAGCCACTCTTATGAGAGATTAATATTTCAAATATGAGGTTGGCTACAGAGGTAGTGTGGTAAGTAATAGTGCTATGTGCCAAGAAAACCCCAAATGCTAACTTATTGAAAACATTTTGTGTGTGCGTTTATAATAGAAATAAATTCAGCAATGTGGTTATGGGCAATGTTAAATATTCTAACGTGGAAACACTTTTAATAATGACACTCATTATCTTCTTGAGTCTTAATATAGCTAAGATCTGGTCATAGGTTTAAATTATGAGCAAATAACCTACAGAATATAACTTATTTGCAGCTTTGATTTTTTGGCTATTCAACAACCTGATTACAGCACAGTAAATTTGTGGTGGGACAAATGAATGGCAAAAATTGGAAGACAATTTGGTGTTTAAAAAAAAAATGATTTGATGCTTTAGACACAAAGCTAATTCCACCGTCAACCACTTCTTTCATTTATGTGTTTTTAATCTTTCCACTAAAATAGTCCCCACTGAGATTCATGATTAGTGGGATCTAATTCTAAGGGAAGAGGTCAGGGAGATTAATTTGTGTGGGATCATCTCACTGGGGATCTCGGGGCAGAAATTCCAAGTTGAGAGATAAGATAAGTATCCCCAAAGACTAAATGTTCCACTTCAGTTTTCTGGCTACTTAATAGACAAGGGGCTGTCCGTAAACAGAAGGAGGCAACATATGTCACACGTGTGAATGGGTAGATAGGTGACTATAGTTGGATATAATTTAATAGAGCTTGGCCATCTAATGGGAAAGCTAATCATTTGATAGCTATTGCTCTCTACCTGAGACTCAGAAAACCTGGAGTATCTGCTAAGAAAATAAGATGTAAAAGTCTCCGAAGTTTCTTAATAATAGACAATAAGAAGTAACTTATTAGAAAGCTTCATTTACGCTTATATGTAAGACATGTGAGAATGGCAAATAATCAACAATATATATGAATAGTAATATTGTTTGTGCAATGGTGCAAATTGGTGTTTAGAGCTAGCTAGCATTATGTGAATATATCTATTCTCTCCCCGCAACCCCCAACCCCACCACCAAAAAGGAAGGGGATAATAACTAAAGATTTTCACATGTAAGTGTAGGGTTTCTTTTGTACAAACATAGAGACAAGTTTATTCAGTTTGGCTGATGGAGGATAAGGTTATAGATTGGGAGGATGTTAGTAACCTAGCTAACTAATACAGTTTTACATATTACATTCTCTTCTTTATTAGTAATTAATAGACTTTGTTTTGTCTCTTTATCATGTTGATATTTAATCACTATACTTTATCCAGTAAAAGATGTTTTTGCCCTCTGTAATTGCACATGATAAAGCAAGCATTCCTATGAAATTCACTGATGTAGAAATAGAACTTAATTCTTTCAGACTTCAACGTTGGTATTTATATATTCAGGTCAACAGATTTCCAATACTCTAAGTGGTATTAACACACTCAATATCTATGGAGGAGCATTTCTTTAGCCCCCAGATCCATTATTATTATTTTTTTAAACACAGTCTTCTCTTGTTTCTTTTTTTTTAAAGACTTTATTTATTTGACAGAGATCACAAGTAGGCAGAGAGGCAGGCAGAGAGAGAGAGGAAGGGAAGCAGGCTCCCCGCTGAGTGGAGAGCCCGATGCAGGGCTCGATCCCAGGACTCTGAGATCATGACCTGAGCCGAAGGCAGAGGCTTTAACCCACTGAGCCACCCAGGCGCCCCCATTATTTTTTTTTTTAATTTCTAATTTTAAGACTTTACAGGCAATCCTAGTTCCTTATCTTGTAAAAGTCCTTTTTAAAAAAAAATCCTTAATAGTTTCAACTCCCATTTTGATCAGCAAGTTCTGTTTCTTATCTTTCCTCCATGTTCAGGGGCTCCAGGTCATGAAAGTATTGCTTGAAGAAGTCTGAGCCCTGTTCATGATCTCACAGTCTTGAGATAGAGCCCCACCTGGGGCTCCATGCTGAGTGTGGAGTCTGCTTGAGATTTTCTCTCTTCCTCTGTTCCTCCCCGCCTTTCAGTTTCTCTCTCTACAAAAAATTAATAAATAAAATCTTAAAAATAAAAAAAAAAGAAGTCTGAGCTTTGAACTATCTACAAGTAGAAAAGCTCTGCAAGGCAAGAACAGCAACTCTCTCACCTAGTCTGCTGGCAGGGAAGATAGTACATACCCAATAAATACCACGAGAAGAAAAAGGATATTCTCAATTTGTTTTACTTGAAATTCCTCATAGCAAACCATAAAATTATATAACTAAAAATTAAAAAAAGGAAAACTGCAATTAAGACTCCACAAGCAGATGACTAATGTAAATATTTTAGGTAAAATGATTCCCAGAGATCCATTTGAGTACATCAATTGCATTGAATGGCTGTTTATTTGTACTTTGTTTTCATTCAGCTTCTTAACTGAAAAATTGAAATGCATAGTTTGGCAGTAGAGAGATTCATGTAAAATGTTGTATATACTTGAATGTTACAAAATAAAGATATGAATTTTTGTTCTTAATTTTGTTAAGATATGGGGGGTCTTATTGCTCTTATACTGGAAGAGTCTCATTTATACAGACATAGTCAAAATGGGTACAATCTTCTATTTTTATAACTATGTAGTCCTGTACTTCAGCTTTCTATATAAACGTATATAAACATGTGGCTATGTAAACATATGGCTCAGTAATACTCCGAAATTTTTTAATCTATCAGGCCTCCTTTGACAATTGTAAAGAATTTTAAAGTTAAATACTTATAAGAATTTTAGGTTGTAAGATTTGGAGATTCCAGTCTTTCATTATTAGGATAGACTGTTGGGTTTTACTGAAACCATATTTCTCTAAAAATAGTACAGCAAGTTTAATTGAAATAATGTGTTAGCACCCAGTAAGTATTACAAATAAACTTTAAGGAGAATTTCTCCTTATAGTACCCCTTACCTCTGTAAAAATCTTAATTTTTCAATATTACTTTTATTGTTCTTCCTTGCATTTTGTTTTTTTTCCTCTCTAAATTTGTCTGTTTCACAATACGAAAGTCATTTCAGTGGGAGTGAAATGTCTGCCTTCTTTTCCAAAGATATTTAATTAGGAGAAAAGAAACAAAAGTGTAAGAGAAGCATGTCTGATTATCTTATGTTTGACTCATCTATTGGCTAGCACGGGGATGAGGCCAGTCACTAATCATTACACTTCTTAAAACAGACCATGGCAATTGATTTCCATTATCTAGTATGGCATCTATTTCCATGCACACTTCTCAGATTTTAGAGGACACAGACTTTTAGGCCAAAACCTCTAACTTTAAAATAAATCACTAACCCCAATTAAAAGATGCAGAATCTGAATGACTTCAAATCTCATATATACATATATATGTATATATATAATATGTAATTTTAATGTTTATATTTAATTAGATTTAGTTTTTAATTTATATTTAAATTTAATTCCTATCTAGTTTTTATATGGTTTAAAATTATCAGTTGAAATAATTGATTGTAGATCTTTCTTACCATAATATCATGATTTAAATCCTTACATTTTATGCATACCTAATGATACTATTACACTCTAAACTAAATTAGAATATTTTAAACCTACTAATATACTCTTCACCTACTTGGTCTTTTCACTTTTATAGGATTAGTTTTGTTTGCCTAGTCTTAAAACATGTCATGGTTTTGAGATAAAAGCATTATGTTTTGAAGGTAATCATATTGCAATACACAAATATATCAAATCTTCATGTCCTATACCTTTAAAAAAACTAAATGTAGCCCTTTAGTTGAAAGATGTGGATGGAACTGGAGGGTATTATGCTAAGTGAAATAAGTCAATGGGAGAAAGACAATTATCATATGGTTTCACTCATATGTGGAATATAGAAAACAGTGAGGAAGATCGTATGTGAAGGGAGTAAAACTGAATGGGAAGAGAGGGAGACAAACCATGAGAGACTCTTAACTATAGGAAACAAACTGAGGGTTTCTAGAGGGGAGATGGGTGGGGGGATGGGGTAACTGGGTGATGAGCATTAAGAAGGACACATGATGTGATGAACACTGAGTGTTATATACAACGGATGAATTATTGAACACCACTATATCTGAAACTAATGTGGTACTATATGTTGGCTAATTGAATTTAAATAATAATAATAAAAGAAACAACTACAGATCACATACTACTTTTTAAAGAACTTGGACCTTGTTCGTACGGTGGGAGCAAGAAAGTTGCATAGGATGCAGTTAGTACTACCATAGACGAACTTTGGAACAGAATGAATCTTAACAGAAAGGAACACTCTGTTATATGAATTGTTAATTGTAAATTGTAAATGTAGGTCTGTAATTTTTCCTTAGCCAAAAACAAGACATTGAGATAGCAACCTGAAAAATCCTTTGGGACTGCATAGCAAAATCCTTGGTTCTTAGTAGGATGTCCCATGTGCAAGTCCGCTCTAAGTTTAAAGAACTACATCTAAATGACTTAAAGCTTATAAATTCACATTTAGCTTTAATGTTAATGGTGCCGTTCTGATGAAGGAGGTGGGTAATGAATATGGATGCTCCCATTACATATTGCATATGTACAAAGTAAACACGAGTGCTGGAGTGAAGTTGTTAAGAATTCCCCCACACCCTGATAAATTCTGTTTTAAGTGGTTTGTTCGACTGCCTACAAACTTATTTCATTCTGTCATCACCTCTACGTTCTTTCATCCTACCTGACTGACATGCTAACGCTTGGAGAAAGGTGGAGATATTTCAAATGGAGAAAAATGTATAATTTGATTTTTAAAAAGGCATTTAAAACATATGCATTTTCTTGACCCATTATTATCTTTCAAAACATTATCTTTCATTAAAAATGGATGCCTAGTTTTGTATATTTATGGTACCTCATGAATAATAAAAAGCTATGATTCACTTACTAGACATCATGCTAGACAATTTCAAATTCAAATCCTGGCAACACTGCGTATAGGATAAGGCATGATGGAAGCAGAAATGTTCAAATTCTCCCGTACGCCTCTGGTAGCTGCTGGCAACTGAGTCGTGGGGAACTGAGTTCCCCAGGAGAGAGATCATCTGGCTGGCTACATGGAAGAGGAGGCTGACATGGACTATCTCCTACCCAAGCAGCCTGCTGAGCTCACAGCTGAGCTTGTTCACTTCGTCTATCTTAGGCAAAAGTGTGTAAGGCCAAATAGGTGGTATCAGTGTGACTAGTCTAGGTTAGCTATTCTATTCTAAAGCACAGATGGGGACAGCAACTAGGGTTATTCTTCCTCCAGCAGGAACTTTTGAGCCAATGTCCAGGCACGAGGTAATGTATGATATTCTGATACGGATGCCCATTCTCTCTGGACATGAGGCCAGTTGTGAAGGAAGTTACCTGTCCGCCTGGCTTCATCATGTGTGAGCCCTGCATGTTACCTGCAGTGCCCACCCCTTAGGGGAAGCTTGTACAGATAGCCTCTTGATGTCCCACACCTGGCTCACACTGTTGGACGCCACAGGAAGCAAGAAGATATGGTGAAAGAAATAGTTTTGCAGGAAGAATACGAATGTCTCATCAAACAAACTTAGTTTTTGGCAGGAGGACCAATAATTTGCACAATTGAACTGAATAGCTGGGATTCTAATTTTCTTTGGGGAATGTCAGTTCTCTCTCTCTCTCTGTACACACACACACACACACACACACATACACATATACACACACATATATGCGTATATATGCATATATATGCGTGTGTATTTATATTTGTATGTATGTATATATGTATGTATTATTTTAGTCCAAAGTTGCTTATATTTTCCCCAGATTTTCACATCATTATTTAGTGGATCAGCAATAATCCGTACGTTATGACTTCATGGTCCCACGTACTTACTGTAATTGAACTGACTTTTTAAAAGTCCTTTCCCACTCTCCTTTTCTTGTTCTACCTTGTCCTCTTTTCGACACCAGGTGATTTATACTTTCGTTATCTGATCAGGCCTGACTTTCTCTGGAAAGAATGAAGGTTAACAGCATTTTCTCTGTCTTTTCTGTATCCTCTGTTACCAAATTTCATCTGTCGGTGGATGACATGCTGACTCTTTGACTAACAAAATGTTAAATGTAGGACTGCTGATTCTTCTCTAATAACGTATGTTGTCTTGTTGTTTTGGGGAAACATGAGAGAGAATTCATGGAATAAATGAAGATGAATTTTAAATGTTTATGAAAAAAAGCTCTGAAGATGTGAGAAAATGAGTAAAGAAGGAAAATATGAGAGGCCCCTTTGGCCTGGAGAGGTAGAAAAGATCTTGAAAAACAATTTGGATTTGATGTAAGGAACCATAATTTTCCAGCTGATGCAGAAAGCATTATTCTAAGTAATCAAAGACAAAAATATTTTGCCAAAGGGATCAGGACAAACCCATTGTATATTGAAAAAATGGGAGGAAATGAGTGGTAATAAGAATGGATGGCTAGATCCGAAGGTGTGATGTCTCTTAATCCTTGGCTAATGTCAGCCCAGACTAGTGTCTGGGTTAGCTCTCAGGAATTGTTCTCATTTTTCCAATCTGCCTAAAATTCCACTTTTATTCAGGGACTGAGTCACGTCAGCCCTGGTGATGACCAACCATATGTTCTATTCTCTGTCCTTCAATGGAGTTAAGTTATTAAACATCAATAAGTATAAATTTAGAGCTGTTATTAAAAAGGACCCTAGAGATCAACAGGTTCATATTTTATGGACAAGAAATGGGGATACAGAGGGTTGAATGATTTGCCCAAAGCCACCTAGATGCAATTTTAATATCTAACAGTTTTGTGCAGCTTTATGCCTTGCTACTCATTGGCAACTACATACTCTTGTGAGATCTATACACACCCCTGTGAAATATTATCTGTCCTTTGTGAGAAAACACTTTTTGAGATGTCAGTATATAGGCTTACAGGCCAGAGTTGGATCATGGCAGAACAGGGCCTAGCATAGCCCTGGCTATTTTTACCACATCGTGTTTCCTCCCCCACTTACAGCTTGAGGAAAGCAGTGAGAAAAGGCTGGCAGGAACAGCTATACTACTGCTCTTAGTATAAGGTGAGAGTAACTAAAGTACTTTTTTTTTTTTTTAAATGTAGCAACCACCTAGAATTATTATATGTGTTGTCCAATGGCAATATCAGGGATACTCGTTTGTTTAACAGAAATATATTTACAGCAGAAGTATGAAGAGTAGGCTACAACTGAAATGAAAAGTTTATCACTGAATTATATAACCCAAAATACCTATGAGCCTAGTGTGCCCCTTTCTTTCCAAATGCCAATAGCTCTATAGAGTACGAAAGGGTGAATAAAACACAAGATTGTTCTCTGCTGTCTAGAGGGGAACAGACAGGCTTGTCAGTATATGAAATAACAGAGACCCCAGAGTGAGGAGCAATTCGATGGAAAAAGTTTAGTTATAAAACATCTCCCATACTTCTAGAAATGTAGTAAGTCTTCAGGGAACCAGCAGCATTCCAGGGTTCTTTTGAGAATCCAATCAAGCTTATTTCAGGACTTCCCAAGGGGTTGAGTGAGAGCATATTATCAGCATCCTGTTGATTTTTTTTCCCCCTGAAATAGGCTAAGAAGATCTCAAATTACAAATTTAAGATCTCAACTATATATTTCAGAATCCTTTGACTCTTACAAATCTATAAATCCAATTAAACATTTTCAAGTGAAATGCATAATACATTGACTTGACTTTAACCCCAACTCCAAAAGTAAACTCCAAATATTAGGGAAGGTTTTATGTCAATTTAATTTTTCTCCTCTTCATTTTTTGTTATGGTTCTTCCAGATAATCACTCCCAGTTGAAACTTCATATTTCTATTGTTATAGAGATGAATCATAATGTAGAATATCCGTATAGTTTAAAAACAAAACAAGCAAAGAGAATGACAATTAAGTTTCCAGTGTACTTAGTTTTGCTCATCAAGCTTTGTCTGAAAACCAGTTTCAAAGTCTGGCTGAGCTCACCAGAAACCATTGATGAAAGGACACGTATGTGACCACTTAGGAAACAGCAAACACACAAACTGTAAAATGATATGGCATTCGAGTGAAATGATTTGATAACATGCTAAGTCCTAACTTGAGTATGTGACTTTATCTGTTTCTGTCTGCATATGTGTGTGATTCTGGAGGTCGAAAGAAGGAATAGAAAGGCAGGAAAAGAAAAGGATCAGAGCTGTAGGTCACAGTGAATTTGCAATGCTCCTCTTAGTATGGAGATCAATTATAGACATCTGAAACCATGTAAATGATATTATAGAAACATTAGCACGTTAAAAATGCTGGCAAGACACTAAAGGTCTAGTCTATGTTTATACTTTTCTATGCATGTTTGTGTGCTAAATATTGGGAGGAAATAAATTATTTAAATCTAACTCTTATCTGGCCACTTTTTTTTTTCCCCTCCGACTTTTTGGCAATAAAGGATGAATGCAGCTAGTTGTTCTAAGCACTTTAAAGCAGATATTTAAAGTCTAAAAAAAGTCTTTCAATTACTGTTTTAAAAGCTGAGAGCATTTTCTTAAAAAGGAATAATGATTGAATATATTTCTCATCAAAGTGAAGGATTAATAGCAGTGAATAAAAGTTTCTACAAAGTTTTACACAATGGGCTGCAAAAATTCATTTCCCTCTGTTGTTTTGGCTCCTTGCCCTTCATACAGCTAACACATTTAGTTTTGTCATATTGAGGAAAGCACAGTAGATCATTTTATACATGAACTAATATTTGTGGAAAAGCATATGCTCTGTTTTATTGTCCCACAGTAAGAGTAGTATATGGCCTTTTGGGTTTTTTGTTTTGTTTTGTTTTGTTTTTTGCAAAATGATGGATCTAAATTGCACATAATTTATATTTATTGTTTATGTGACTGGTAGAATTTCATCAGTGAACTGAAAATTTTCACTCTCATTAAAATATTTAAACATTCTCTGAGAAATTTAGAGACGCTCACTGGACACTTTAAAGACTTTTATATGGTCTCTGTGATTTACTAGCTTCAGATAATTACTTTTAATTAAAAGCAGATGGAACTTCAACACAATGGATAGAAAAGACAGCTAGAAAAAGTCTGAAGAAGTAGTACTTTTCAGCTATACCCAGTTTTACATCTATGCATTTAAAAATATGACTATATTATTCAAGTTTTTGTACATAAAATTCCTATGTGAGAGAAAATAATAATTTATTTCACTAGCTCTGAAATTAAAAGCTTTCTTACAGAGAGACAAAAGTTCTTTCTCATTAAAGATGTACCAATTTAGAAGAGGTGATTTTTTAAGACTACTTTGGTGTCCCAAAGATTCTATTGTTTAATCTGCCAAGAAATTCTGCTCCTACATCAGTAGAAATTTTAAAACTCCAACACGACCATGCTATTTCCTCAATAATAGCAAGGGAATTAACTTTAATGCAGTAAATTCACAAGAAACTCCTCTGATAAAAAGATGCTTCTTAGTCCTACTATTTAATTGATCTTTTTGGAACAGTTCATTTGTACTCCAGAAAAAAAATAATTAGATGGGTTATTAAGTTCTTTCAAGTGTATGAAAACAATGGTGACTAATACCCAGATATCTTTTTATGAAAGGCTTTTGTATTTGAACCTTCTAAATTTTAATCTCTAATAGGTGGTTCTAGGCTTACTGTTATTATTATTTTAAGCCTCAAACTTCCTTAGTAGCATTGAAATAAATTTGATTTAAATTCCTTTTATTCATTTAAGATTGCATGAAATGGATTTTACTTGCACAATGTGAAATATGTTAAATTTCAAAGCATATACTTTACTCTTCATTTCTACCACACTGTGTGGCAGAAAAAACAGCAATTGAGTAGTCAGGAGACACCGGCTCAAGCTATTTGACCTTGAATTAAACTTCAATTAACTTCTTTGTGCCTCAGGGTCCATATCTGTTACATGAAGAAGTTGTCAGAGGTTGCAAATCGGCAGCCCTAGCTAGATTCAGCCCGCAGATATGTTTTGCTTGACCTACATTTAAAAAAAAATATGAATGAAAATGGTTGTATCAACTTACATCCATCAGCAGTAATTGTAAGTCACACTTGCTCTATATCCTTCCCGATACATGACATCGTCAACCTTTTTCATTCTAGATATTGGTGTGTTTGTAGTCCTATTTCATTACGGACTTAATTTACATTTTCCTGATGACTAATAAAGTGAAGCTTTTTTTTTTTTTCCATATATTTCTCAGCAGTTTGGATAGCTCTTTTTGTGAGGTTTCTGTTTGATTTTTTTTTTTCCTAAGTTGGATTGTCTAGTTTTTGTTTTTTTTCTTATTGATGTGTTAATGAGTTCTTTAGATATTCTGGATATGAGTCTTTTGTTGGATAAATGAATTCAAAGTGTGTTCTCCCATGCTTTTTCACTTTTAAGGTGACTTTAGATAAACTGAAATTCGTAATTCTAGTGAAGGTCAACTTTTAAAATTTTTCCTTGTAGTTGATGATTTTTTTAAAAACTTTTAAACAATATTTGTTTCCCTTCAGTTTATAAAAGTAGCCATGTTATCTTCTAGAAATTTCATCTGTAAAACATCTTAATTGGGCATCCGAGTGGCTCAGTTGGCCAAGTGTCTGCCTTCAGCTCAGGTCATGATCCCGGGGTCCTGGGATCAAGTCCCATGTCAGGCTACCTGCTTAACAGCAAGTCTTCTTCTCCCTCTCCCTCTGCTTCTCTCTCTGTCAAATAAGTAAATAAAATCTTTAAAAATAAATGAATAAATAAATAAATATAAATAAAATAAAACATTTTAATTGATTTAGTAGATGTTCTCCGACACATGCTCTGATTCAGGTAACTTCATTTCAAGATATGTACCTCCAAAAAGTGCATACATTTGTGTACCAAATAATACGGGCCAGAATGTTTATAGAGTCATTATTCATGTGACCAAAAATTAGAAGCTTTTACTGATCCATTGTAAAATGGATTGGTATATATTCATACAATGGAATAGTATACAGAAAGAAAAAAAGAATGAACTACTATTATAACCATCAGTATGGGTGCACCTTGCAGATAGAAAGTGAAAGAACCATGCAAGAAAGAACAAATGCTGTGTGATTTTATTTATATAAAATTCAATACTAAGCAAAACAATTATGATGAATGGTAAATGAAGAGTGGTTAACTTTTAAAGCAGGGAAGGTTAATGCTGGGTTGGGGGGAGTAGTGCAAGGGAGGCACCAAAAAGATACCTGGGTGGAAGATAGTATTTTATATTAGCAGCTTGGTGGTATATGTACAGCTCTGTACTCTTGGTAAATTTCACCAAGTTGTACACATGAGATCTGCCCTTCTAATCATTAGTAAGTATTAAGGATGGAAATGCTTGCCAGGCTAATATTTCAGGCATATTTACAGGTTAGACTACCATTGCTATATATAATAGAACTAAAATACTAGTTCAGAGTGATCTCTACTGATTTCTGTCAACATTTTCATAAGGCTTCTAACTAGTCTCACTTCGAATTTCCCTGTGTGATAAAAGCAGTTTAATCTTAACAAAATACCCACTTTCAAACATAATGCCTGCCTGTTTAGAAATCTTAAATGATTTCCCTCCATCTAGACAATAAACTGCAAATGTTAAACATTTAAAGTATCTGTACCTCAAGGCTGGGTGTGTGGGGGAGCTCACCAACGTGTACTGGGAACTGATTACCTATCAGGAGCATTAAACGGGTCACTTTAGTGGATTTAACCCTTACGTCAAACCTTCAAGTTAAATAGCTTGTGAAAGAGACTGAGTTTCTACACAGTCGGAAGTTAGGTAATCGGCAGCAGCAACAGGATAAAAATATAGGTCTCTATGACTCCAAAGCAAATACTATTTTTAGTACATGATGTTGCCCTATACATAGAAGTCCCCAATCAACTTTATCCAATTTCTCATCTTCCTAACCTCTTTATTCTGAACCAACTTAGTTTAAAATATGCCTCCCTCAATCAATCTTATACTTTCTGATCTCCTAATTTCCCCTAATCCTGATTTCTTCCTTAAGGATGTGGAATATTTTTTACAACATTTCCTATCTACATCTGTGTTATTTATTCTTTCAGATCACTTTGAAAATCTACCTTTATTCCAAAGCTTTGCTTAACCACTGCTATCTGAATATTCTTTCTCTCCTCAGAAACCTTAACTGTAATTATTGCTGGGTACAAATCATACATTATGTATAACATTGTGATATTTCTTTCATATTTCCTGGAAATGTTATTTAAATTCAGGTTTTTTCCTTTACTTGATGATTGTCTTATTTTCTTAATTATGTTGAAAGCTCCTGAGTACAGAGAAAATGTTTATATTTTTTCATCTCTTCCCTCAGAAGTATTCAAAAATAATGAAGATTGAGTATGGTCTAGAAAAAGTACTGTAGCAGTTTGAATTTTACAGGTTTAGGGTAAAAATAAATTTCATGGGGGTCAATTTTATATGAATGCAATGATTTAGATAGATGAATACATGGAATATACATGATAAATAGATCAATAGCCTAGAGATTTTTTAATTGCTAAAAGGTAATTCTTCTTTATGTCCTATTCACTCTCTCCAGTTCACTCCCATCTGTCTTGGACACCCCTCCCCACCGCACCCCCTTCCCCCCACAGTCATTGGATCACTTTTCTCAAGATGAGCAACAAATCACTGACCTCATCTTACTGGGCCTCTTCCTAATTTTCACATGTGACTACTCTTCCTTTTAGAACATTATTCTCAAATTTCTTTTGGGAAACACTCTTGATTTTCTCCCATTTATTTCATTACTCTATCATCCTTTCCTTCACCTGCTCCCCCTCCTCTACCTTAAGTCTTAAGGTTGGAGTTCATTCAATCATTTATTTATTATGTTATTAAAAAAATCCTCATAAAGCATCTACAGTGTGTTAATCTTACAGGCACTGGACACCCAACAATGAACAATTTTTTCAACATCCCACATTCATGGAATTTTGGTGGAGGGAGATAACCAGATAATAAATGCAATCGGTTAAAAGTGAAGAACAATAAATCAAGGTAAAAAAAAAATAGAGAGGATTAGAGCTGGTGGTTATAGGACTAGCTATGTAATTTCTGGGGCCCAGTGCAAAACAGAAGTGCAGGGCACTTTGTTAAGAATTTCAAGACAGAAGTAGCAGAGCATTAAACCAAGTAATGGGTCCTTTTAATATTGGGATCCTGTGCAAATATACACATCACATGCCCATAAAGATGATCCCGAGGGGTTGCAGAAATCACTGAGGTAATATTCAAGTGAAAACTTGAAGGGGGCAGGGAATGCAAGCATATCCATCTACAGGAAAAGAGTGTTCCAGACAGGAGCAATATTAAGAGCCAAGATAGGAGGCAAGAACACATCTGGTGGATTCAAGCCACAGTGAAGCAAACAATAGGGCTGGCTGGAGCAGGGGGCTGAGAGCGGTGACTAGAAAATTCAATCCAAGATCTAAATGGGGGTCAGATCAGGTAGGGTCTCACTGGTCACCACAGATCCCTTTTTTTAATCTGAGGAGTGTTTAAAACACAACTTAATTTTCCTCAAGATCATCTCACTTCTGTGTTAAAAACTAGATCATCAGATGCAAAAGTCAAAATAGGTGGGAGAGATTGGTGGTTTAAAATAATCCAGGTGAGAGATGATTGCAGTAGCAAAGGTTAAGTAGGGAGAAATATATATTTTGAAGAAATTTGGTATTTTGTTCTAGGACATCTTTTCTTCTCTAAATTTGCCTAATGTTACCCCAGTCTCCTGACCTTATATGATATTTCAGAGCTGATGGTTTCCATGTATGTTTCTCTCTCTCTCTCTTTTTTAAGATTTTATTTGTTTGTTACAGACAGAGATCACAAGTAGGCAGAGAGGCAGGCAGAGAGAGAGGGGGAAGCAGGATCCCTGCTGAGCCGAGAGCCCGATGTGGGGCTCGATGTGGGGTTCGATCCCAGAACCCTGGGATCACGACCTGAGCCGAAGGCAGAAGTTTTAACCCACTGAGCCACCCAGGCGCCCCTCCACGTATGTCTCTTATGCAAGCCAGACATGTCAAGTCTTGCCTTGTCTTCTTCATTTGGATTTCTTATAGACATTTCACATGTAACACATCCAATAAATAATCCAATAAATGATTTCCTCTCCCCAATTTGTTTCTCCTCAATCTTCCCTTTATCAGAAAATGGTATCAGTATTCATTCAGTTGTTAAGCTAGAAACCTGGTTCTTTTCCTTATATAATCCCCCACATCGAATTAATCGAAGGTCCTATCACTTACACCCAGAATAAAGTTCTTAAATTCATCCACCCTATCTATCTTTCCTGCCATTTCACTCATCCAAGCTGCAGGCTTCCTGCTCCTAACCGTTCCTTCCACTTCTGCTCATGCTGTTTGTAACAGCTCAAGTATTCATTTTAAGATGCAGATAAGATTGTATCTTTCCTCTGGTTTAAAACCTTCAATAGCTTCCCACTGCATTTTGAATATAAGTAAAACTGCTCGCCATATCCAACAAGGTCCTGTGTAGTGTGGTCCTGTCTAAGCTCTCCTGCTCTGCCTCATGCCCTTCCCCATGAGCTGACTCCCTTCTCCATTACGCACATGGCTCTCCGGACAACTTCCACACAAATATTAACTCTGTAGCAATAATAGTAATTGATAGCAGGTAAAAACTATAGAAATGATTTTTCACAAATATGTAGCCACATATTTAATCACTTAAAGTACTTAATGCTAAGAACAAGGCTCTCTTGGTCACCATTATATCATCAGCCAGATTAAAGTGAGGACCACATTGTAGGTATACTACAATATGCATGATTGAATAAATACATGAAAAGCAAATGCTTCTTAATTCAAGCTCTAGTTCTTTCTGAGGCAGTAAATGTTCTATTAAGTGGAAAGAATAAATTTATTTTATGTATAAGACTTTAACTAGTTTGTGATACATTTTTCAAACACATAGTACTGTAGAAATGGTAATTTTCTTTTTAACCTCACGAATGTCTAATAATCTCCTTAAACCATAGAAAATGTTTGCCTTAGCTACAGTTTTCATTTCTGAACTTGAGAATAGTTCAAATGGCAAATTTGTACATAAAATATTTTAAAATACCTTTTTTTTCGGTTCAGTAATTTTGAGACACAAATAATACCTCTGAGGTTCTGTGATATAGCAATAAAGTTATATAATGAAGAGCTAGGGAAAAGTTTGTCCTAAACATTTCAGAGAGGCCATATATTTAATAATATAGTATTGCATTTTGGGAAATAATTTTGAATTTGTTTTGCAAAATTGTTTTCTTTTCCATTTAGGTTCTTGAGATAGAAGAATACTGAAGGGGAAACTTTTGAAGTAAAACTGGAATCATATTGACAGTGGTTTTTCTCACAGTGGTGGGGAACAACTGCCTATTGACCTTCTGTCCTTATCTCTACCTCTATTAACATATACATCAAAACATTGGAAGCAGTCCTAGGGCAACAAGACAATGTGTAAACCTAGGAAGGAATCATAGGGCAAAGACAATGTGAAATGAAAGCCACACATTTAGTTGTTGTCCATGATCACCGTATTGGATGGTGACTGTAGTTTCTGGCCTTTTCATGGCAACAAGGGCTTGAAAGAATCTGATATATTGAACAGTAGAATATGTCCAGTCTCCACCTCTCAGAGATTCTAAAAGACCTATTAGCAAACTGGGGTGATTTTGTGGACACAAATGCACTTGTGGGCCAGGACTGAAGACTTCCAAAAAAGTTTTCTTTTAGGACATTCACCAAATTTAACCTTCCAACAGTACCAAAGAACCTGAGAGTTAAACTGGTTATAATTCCAGTGCTCTTGAGGAATTCACAATCTAATAGAGGATGTTATAAACAAACACATAATGCAAATATTGTTTGTTAGACAGGATATAAAATAAAGGAGCATCTCACCCAGTCTGGCAATAGTATCTTGAGGTTAAAAAAAAAATCTCTGTGATGAGATAATAATGATTAAAAAAAAAAGTATGAAAAAAACCAACAAGAGAAGTGGAGGAGGAGCAGTGCATTCCAAACAGTGACAAACAACTTGCTAGATGGTGCCTTGGGTTGAGACAACATGACATGTTTGGGAAAGCCCATTTTCATGACCGCCTAGAATGTGGTGATATGATAAGATGGAAAAGGAGTTCTAAAAGATAAGGTCTCAAGAAGATCAAGCCACCTACTCCTTATGTGAGTTTTCTTTCTTTCTTTCTTTTTTTTTTTTTTTTTTTGGTGCAAGCCTAAGACATCATCTCAAGAATATTTCTGTTCTGGCTTTCTTAGAATGAGGGTATTTTGAGAAATACCCTTGTCTTCAACTCCCTGCTTTGGAAAGAAGGTAGAATCCAAGCTACAACAATGTCTGTAGGTCTTCATTGTTTTTCTATATCTCTGATAGTTTAAATATTTCTTCCTACAGTGTCTCTATTCAAAAACTAACAAGTCAGAACATACACTAAAAAGGATACTTTACTGTTGCAAAGTTGTAATAATAAGATTACACATTTCAACACCTAAATATGACACCTTCGAGAAAGAATTTCAATCTGTCTTTATTAAAGAATCACATGAGGGAAAAAAGTGAAATCTGAACTTCTTCTCCTTTTAGGTTTCTCATGCCTTTTTGGAAAGTATGCTTCACTTTCATTGCAAATTATCCTTTGATCTTCAGTGAGTACAGAAATTCTGTATTTCATTTATGCTTAAGACAATGCAACATGTTTGTTTTGTCATTAATACTAATCCTGCTTTGATTTCTTTGAACTGTTGGCAACAGGTAATTCAACTAAAGTCTTTTCTAGACAGATTTTGTTCTTTGTTGGATGATGAAATTTCTCTGGTGTTAACACCTAAAAAGGCTGTCAACTTTCCCTTTCCTCTTCTAATTATTGGATATATTGTTAGACTGCATCCCAGAAACCAATTTAACATTTGAATTGAGGAAGAACATATTAATTTAAGCAGCTTCTAGCCTGTCTTAAAATTAAAAGTTCAAAAGACAGTCAAAAAGTAAATCTAAGGATTTAATCTAGGATTAAAAAAATAATGCAATGTTAGCAAACGGGCGGTTATGATCATTCCCATTCATATATCTTTTTCTTTATTTTATATGTAATACTGTTATGCTGTAGAGGTACTGGAAACTTCCAACATAAAACATATTACAAGTTAATTGTGTTCCTTGTTCAAATATCAATGATTTGGCAAAAATGAACAATAGTGAGCATAGACAAATATGTTTTTCAATTTTTCTAAACCAATCCTATTTACCAAAATAAAATTTTAATCAATTTCAAAATGAAATCTCATTTATTCTTAAACATTTCCAGGCAATATATATCTGTACAAACACTTGGCAAATTTCTAGATATCACATCTGGTAGGTGTGGATGAAATTCATTAGAGTAAGTCTTCTAAGCATATACTTTTGCCAAAGCTTTGATATGACAAGCACTTATTCCCAATGGCAGTCATTTATGCTTTGCCAGTTCATAAGTGTTTCCTTCTAGCAGTGGATTGCATTTCCGCTGGCATTTGAAACATTGGCGACCATGTCACTGTATATTAGAATCCATGTGCAGAGAGATGACTATCAATCCAAAACAGCAGAATGGAAGTTGCACTTTTCAGAAGCTGTTGAGCTAAAAGTCAACAGAGGACTCTTGGCTTTAGAGTGAGAATTCTAACAAGGGAAGGAAGTACATGTATATGACTCAAGGGCCACTCTTGAGTATTTGATTACAGACAAAAATAGGCTTACTTAAAAGGTCTTTTATTAGGGAGAAGATAGGAGTTAGACAGTCTGATAACAGAAAAACTTCTGTTTTCTGCTTTCGGATCTCCCTGTAAGCAACTGGAAAATGTTCCACGTTTGTCGTCAAGTGGACATATAAGCAAATGGTTATCATGGAAGCTATTTGCAGATATGACTTAGGTGCTAGGAAGAAGGGTTGACAAGGAAATGATTTGCTTTAAAGTGGTCCTAAACAATGAATACAAGATGCCCGTTGTTAACTTGTCTTTCTTTCTCAGCATGTGTTTTGAAGAGATGGAGCCTCTAAGGCCAAAGTAATAGATGCTTATAGAATTCTTTATTTGTCAGAACATTGTGATGAAACCTGCAGCAGACAGGAACAGAGAAAACAAACAAACAAAATATATATATATATATACACATAGTGTGTGTGTGTGTGTGTGTGCACATGCACTCGTGTATACACACATATGTTTATGTGTATTATGCATATGTATATATATTTATTCTAGTGCTAAATTGTAAAAAAAATTTCTATCACTAGCCAGATGATAAAAATAATTAAATTAAATTTTAGAGTATATACCATCAGTGACCAATTTTGACCCAGTCATTTTTTATTCCAGAATGTACCTGAAAGAACATAAAAACAGTTTGAATCAATTTTTGTAAATAATGTCATCTTTTGTGTTCACTCTTTAAATTATACCGGGGGGAGAAAAAGCTCTTTAGCCCTCTATATAGTTTGCTTACCTAAAAAAGTCATTGCAAAAGCCTTTGTGATGCTGGTTTACATATGCATCTGCTTATTTGTTTATATTCGATAGCCATGGTTATTTTAAAGTTAAAGGATGAGGAGATTTTATGTGTGGCACACTGCTGAATTTTAACAAGTTAGTAATGCTTGCTGTTGTCACTAGATGTGAAAAAGCTAGTTAAATAAGATTTGGCTTGACACATGAAATACAATGCTATCATAAATTATTTTGGACTCACTAGAGAGATTTTGCTTATATCCAATGCCAAAATAACCAGTCACGTAAGTAAAGCAACTGTCAATTTAGTGAAAATGCCAGTCAAATTTGATGTTTCCTCAAATTATCTCACATATTAAATAAAAACATAACCAAATCGAATTCAGTTACATATTGATGACATGCAGATCAAAACTCTCACAAATTAATAGAAACATATAAATTGGCTGCTATGATGAAAATCAGAAAGGCCCTAGAAATTTATATTTAGAATCTAGTCCTTGAAGAAAGAGGTTATCAAACCTGTCTCCACGCTGCCTGGGTCAGCTCTGCTCAGGAATAGCTGTGTCATGTACCCATTTCTTAAGGGTCCGAGTAAGTTATAGAGAACCACACAAGGATTTTTAAGCACCAGAAGTCACATAGATATTGTATTAGTTACAAAGTAGAAGAAAGACTTACACAAAAGTCAGAATTTTGTTTGGTGTGAAATTTCATTGAATGACTCGAAGATGCTGGTCATTATTCATTAGTAATGAGAAAGAACCATTTTCAACTGAATCTCATTTTGGAATATATTTTACAGGGGGGGAAAGAACCATAATAAGCTATCTTTGATCTAGGATCCCAATACCAAATAACAGAATCGTTCAAAAAGTAAAAATTCTGAGAGAAATGTGATTTAAATGAAGTCCAATCAAATTTCTTAAAATTAAAAAAAAAATTTCTTAAAATTAGCTAGGATTCTAATATGGAGTACCCCTCATAGAGATAATGTGGCCTGAAAATCACTTACCTAGAGCTTTTTAATACTTAATTCATTGACTAAAAATCATTTTCAGTTTCTGTCTTGGAGCATCCCCAATCCCCTGCACTACAAAAATAAAACTTATTTGACAGGTTGTGGGGAGGAGTACCCTCACATTCAGGAGGCCCTTCTAATCCTTTAATTGGAAGGTACACATTGCTGGGAGCTGCACTCTCCTGTGATCCCATATCTTCCTGGGCATTGCGGCTTCCTTCCTCTGGCTGCTCATACTGAATACAGTTAAAGCTCCGCTCTGTAAGAAGTCCTACTCTAGCCCCTCTAGGAACACAAGTTTACCTCCAATTCTTCCAAGAAAATTAAAGATATGTGATTTGAATTAAATCAAGCTTCTTACTTTCATAGTTATCAATTCTTCAAAATCTATTTTTTTCTCTCTTCTCTTCCAGTTTCAGACGAAGAAATCTTTAACTTCTCCTTAAAAGCTTATACCACTACCTGCATTTTGACTCAGTCTCCCAACAGTTTTCTCTGTTCCATGAATTATGCCCTAGTTTTCCAGTTTTTGAAATTTCATTCTGTATTTGCTACTTGCCCTAATGTTGTAAATAATCTGTTTTGTTTGTTTTACCTCGAATGACAACATTAAGCAAAGCAAGAACCATCACCACAGAAAACAACAATAATGACACCAAAATTCTGACACTCAAATTCTGAAAGGTATTTTGGGAATTAAATGACTTAATAAAACTAAAGCCTATAGGTCTGTGCTTAGCATAAAGGCAGTACTATATAAGAATTGTTATATTGAGACTACTGGGTGGCTCAGCAGGTTAATTGTCTCCTTGGGCTCAGGTCATGATCTCAGGGTCCTTTGAAGGAACACGGCCTTGGGCTCTGGGTTCAGATGGGAGCCTGCTTCTCCCTCTCACTCTGCCCCAACCCTTGCTCATGCTCTCTCTCTCTCAATCTGTCTCTAATAAATAAATAAATAAATCTTAAAAAAAAATTATCTATATTGTTATAAGATATGACCCTTAAAATTTTCTTTTTTTATTTAATTACTCAAGCAAATTTTTTTCATTACTAGTCTGCAGTGATGTAACCTAATACAGAATAAATTAGTTTGATGAGTGAATCTGAAGTGTTCTAAAAATATAATTAATATTGATTAGAAATAATTTTCATTCCATCTTTATGCATTTTCTTTCTTTCTTCTTTTAATTATTAAAACAACGAAAAAGAGTTGATCTAACAGGGGAAAAGTTAACCAGAGAAATGTTGGAGAAAAGCAGGATCTTGCTGACACAAAGAGAAAACTACCTCTTTCATGATCAATTGAGGGTCAGGGAGCTTAGTCAGAGTCAAAGCACAGGACAAGTCTTTTAGGGAAGCTTTGAAGATCAAATTAGTTTCAAGGAAGAGCCAAAACCGCTCAGCAAAGTAACAGAAATAAGGTCCTATATGAATAAAGTTAAAAATTATAAGGCGGCAGCAGCGGGTTGCGTAGACATGGCCAACATGGGGGAGCTGTGTCACCAGTTGGAAGAGCTGAGGGGAGGCTGTGCCAGCGGCATGTCCCCAAAGGGATAGGTGGCAAGGCTCCCCAGCGCTCCAAAATTGATTTGTTGGCAAGTCTGCCATCTGTGTCTCCACACCCCCCCTCCCCTCCCCCATGCCCCCAACCAGAAACAGAAAGAGAACCTCAGGAAATTCTACCAGGGTAAGAAGTACGAGCCCCTGGAAGACACATTCCATGCAAAAACGGGCCGAGCACGCGCCAGGAGAAGCCGAAGGCCAAGAAGCAGCCGCAGAAAGAGCGGTTGTATCCGCTCCTGAAGGACACGGTCAAAGCCTGGGCACAAACAAACATATATATATATACATATGTTGAAATGCATGTTTATATATAGATTACATAATCTAATTAGGCTCTTCAGACTTGTTTTGGTGTTTTCCTCCTAAGTAACAAATGTTTAGACACTAGTAAATATCACACCATGTGACGTTTGCATAGTAGGAGTCGGTATCCAGCTAAAGTCTCTGAAATACTTCCCACTGATTAGTTTATACAGCTATGCAAATGGATCTTCAAGATTATAAATGAATATACTGTGAATGCCGAAACGTGTCACACATATCCACCAGCCAGTATAAATTGTCAACTCTTATTTCTGCCCTGTTTACATTTGTCTTTGAGAAAAAGAATTGGGGAGGCTTACACAGGCCTGCGGCAGGTTAACTATGACCTTGCACTCAAGTGTGTGACAGAAATAGGCCCAGTACTATGTTCTTTCTTCTAGCTGAAATAGTTATCCGCTTTCTCTTGTTTCTACATGTAGATATGTTCTGAGGAGGAAAACTCACAGGTGCTTCATAGTCCGAGGTAGCATGACCTCAAAATTATTTTTTATGCTATTAAATACTGTAAGTTCTTAATTGCTGAAATAGATACACCCACACACTGGATGCTATGCTGCTGGGGAAATGTTCAATGCAGAAAAATCCTACTAAGTTCAGTAGAGAATTTACTAGTTCAGCTCTTGGCAGACACCAAGTTGATAGAGTGTAAAGGAACAACAGAACACAGATCAAGACTTACTTGGATGCCTACTGAAAATTTAGCCATCAGATGAGATCTAGCTGGGACATACAACAGTCTTCTTAATCTACAGGTAGCATTTTGAGATTGAAAATGACATGCGAAATTAACTGTTCATGAAGTATCTTTTAAATATCATCGTTGATTACCAGCATAAGGCTTAGGAAAACTGTCAACTAAAATCTAATCTGATTATTCTTTTGAAGTGTTTTGGTACATTAATTAACTAATCATCAGGAAATGAGATTTAATAAAGTTTGCTCAGGCATAGAATGTGTTGGTTGGAAGTTCTAGGGTATTCACTACTATATTCCTTCTGATAATGACCGAGAAGGACAAGGAGGGAAGCATATTCAGAAGCAGAGCCCTCAGTGATAGATTTGGAAGCTCAGGGAGGATCTCATTCCAGGGTTTCCACACCAAGGTGCCTAGGACTGCAGAGCTCATAACACAAATACGGCTTTTGTGCCTATGCATAGGAGGCATGAACTTATTGAGAAAGCAGTATTTTGTCTATGCCCTGTTTCTCACTGGACTTAGTAGGAATACGAGACCCAAGGATTTCCCTATAGAATTAATTTCAGTACAACAAGTTTGTTTTATTACTTACTATGTACAAGGCAAGTGATGTAATAACAAACAACCAGTTCTCCAACCATTAAGGCTTTTGACTCTTTTATCATTTCTGTTCATTCCAAAGAAAAGAAAGGAATAAGGCATATTTGGGGGACACATTTTCTATATGAAAAGATATTTTGCAGACTGAAAGAAAAAAAAATGAAAAACAAAAAACCTTGCCTAGTAAATATTCATGGTTCAGCAGTTAGTCCTGGCAATCTAAACAGCTATAAACAGAAAAGTAAGAAGTCAGAGAGTAGAAGCAACACTGGGATATATGTAAAGAAGTGGGACATCATTTGAAGATTAGTTTGTTTTGTGAAAAGAGCAGAACCGAAGAGAAAGACTTTGCTCCTGGTTTAGTACTTCTGAGTACAGCAATACTTTTTGAGCACAGCAAAGATAGACCACAATAAACCATACCTCCTGGTATTTATACCTTTTTATTGTCTCTACCCCTTGAACCTCTGGTGGGCCTGTGACTAGCTTTAACTAGTAGAATAAGGGGGAAGTAACACCATCTCAGTTCTGGGCCATGCCTAATAAGGCCTGACAGCTTTTACTTTTGCACTTTTGGGAGTCCTAAGCCATTATGTAAGGAGTCTGGCTATTTTGATTAAGAGACTGTGAAAAGACCACATGGAGAGAGTCCTTGAGACTATGTTGAGATGGAGAGAGGCCCAGCCATTTAGCATCCCAGGCAAATGTCCAGATGACTTCATCCTCAGTTGACATCTGAATGCCACACCATTATTCCAAGTAGAACAGCAGAAAACTGCCAAGGTGAACTCAGTCAACTCGGAGAACAATAGGAGTTAACAGCGTTGCTATTTTAAAATACTAAGTTTTAGAGTTGTATCTTTTTCAGCAATCTGTAACTGAAACAATAGCGTTCAGTTATAAGGAATATAGTCAGAACAGTGACATGCTAATTAGATACAACTTTTATCCATATATCCTATTTCTACTGAACTACTTTCAAGTGGGATTGGAGTTGGTTTACTAAGAAAATATATATAAACATAGAGCAGTGCATCTTTAGAAGGGCCAAAAATAAAAGACATATTCATTTAGAAGTATATATATATTTTCTCTTTTTATTTATACTTTTTAGGCTTTGAACCATATTTTCTTATGATCATTTATACCAAACGCAAAAGAAAGGCACATGAAAAGTTGACCTGCTTTGATGAAATGATAGTGTAGCCTGCCCACATGTCCACTCTTCCCTCTCCACAGAACCACTAAGACTCTATAGAACACAAATTAAAACCACAGATTTGGAGGGTAGAAGTAAATATTTACACTGGGAACTTGGGGTTAACTCATCTAGACCTAAATTAGACAACAAATACTGGTTACCAGAATCTCCCTCCCCTCTGAAAGAAAGCACAATATGTTCCGAATCATTGACTGATGAAAAGAAGATTCTAAATTTGTCTGGAAGAACAAGGTTGAGCTGGATTGAATTATTGAACTATGGGAGGATTTAGTAACAAACATCCTTTTGTAAGGATTGTATGTGAGTCATGTCTAACCTGACAATGAAAAGCAATTTTTATTGTAAGTTGGTTAAGTTTTGTTATTAGTCAAAACTCAAATCTTTTAAAAATAAAAGATAAAAAAGAACAAATAAAATCCCAGAAATGACTTCAGCATCATCAGAAGGAATAAAAACAAAAAAATTCAAATTATTTAAGTGAAAAAACAAACAAACAAACAATTTCCAGCAGAGCTAACTTTTAAGCTCCTGTTGCCAACCTTTCTGGATTGCTAAGGCGGTATGGGAAAGCTGCGTGGGAGAGAGAAGACTACATTGAGTAAAATCCCCTCTAGAGGAAAGGAAACCCTAAGTGTGAAAATACTAAAAAGTCATAGTAAACCAGAGGTCTGACCACATGGAAGGGACTTAAATCTTCTTTGGGATTCAGTAAATTAATCTTGATAAGACAACTTTTCTGATGAAGAAGATAAAATGAAAGGAACAGGGAAAATTTGCAGATCATTTAATGAGAAAAAATAACAGTATGCTCCTAAAAGATACAAAATTAACTTGAAAGCTAGCCCTTCTTTCAAACAAAATGAGTCAACAACAACATAAAGATGTCACATCACCCTAAGTTACTGTATGAATTTAATACATTTCTAATTGAAAACAAAACAAAACAAGATCAAACAACTGGCCTCTTAGGTAGCTAGTTGCCATTTTAAAATAGCCATCCGTTGAGACTGCAGTTCTATGCAAAATAAACATTCTAGGATAGCTGAGGAAGGATTGAAAACAAAAGCTGTGAGGACACACCGCTTCCAGAAGATGTTAAAACATAGTCTGAAGTTTCCACAATCGAAACAGTGTTGTGATGATGCAAGTGGAGACACAGTTTAGTGGCTCTATCAGAAATAGATCCAAGTACATAGAGACATTTTGAGGTGATTGAAATATTGCCATGATTAAAGAGACATCTAAAATCACTAAGGGAGGGTACCTGGGTGGGCTCAGTCAGTTAAGCATCCATCACTTGATCTCAGCTCAGGTCTTGATCTCAGGGTCATGAGTTCACGCACCACGTTGAGCTCTGCACAGGGCACGGAGCCTACTTAAAAAAAAATATATATATATATATATCTCACTGAGGGAAAAGATGACCTGTTTAATAAATGGTACTGGGACAGCTGAGTGGCTTTCAGAAAAAAATATTAAATTAGACCCAAACCACACATATATGCCAAAAAATAAACTGCAAATAATTTGGGTATTTAAGCATAAAAATTAAATCATCATGCAAGTATTTAAGAAGGTTGAATTCCTATTTGACCTGAATATAAGGAAAACTTTTCTAACAAGGACTAAAAATTCAAATGCAATAAAAATACATTCAACTACGAAAAACCCTACCTTGGTGCTATAAAAAGAAAAGAAAAGAGAAGAAAAACAATCTAAACAAAGGAAAACTGAAAGACAAAGGACAGAGAGAAAATATCTACATTGTGTATGCAAATATTGAGGTAATGTACATAGTATACAAAGAACTCTTAAACCTCAGGAAAACAAATTAAAATAAAAATTTTATGCAAAAATAGACAAAAAACTTGGGACACCTGGATAGCTCAGTAGGTTAAGACTCTGCCTTTGGCTCAGGTCATGATCTCAGAGGTCCTGAGATCAGGCGCTGCATCGGGCTCTCTGCTCAGGGGGGAGCCTGTTTCCCCCTCCCTCTCTGTCTGCCGCTCTGCCTACTTGTGATCTTTTTCTCTCTCTGTCAAATAAATAAATAAAATAGGCAAAAACCATAAACACATTACAAAAAATCTAAGATTCTTTTTTTTTTTTAAATATTTTATTTACTTGACAGAGAGAAATCACAACTAGGCAGAGAGGCAGGAGAGAGAGAGGAGGAAACAGGCTCTCCGCAGAGCAGAGAGCCCGATGCGGGGGCTCGATCCCAGGACCCTGAGATCATGACCTGAGCCGAAGGCAGAGGCTTTAACCCACTGAGCCACCCAGGTGCCCTTAAGATTATTCTTTAAGTTTATGAAAATATAACTATCCTGTGATATAATTTCTCCCCTGCCACACTGGTAAAAATGTTAAGAATTTGACAACCCAGTCTGTTGGCTGAGCTATGGGGAAATAGGCATGCTCACTGCTGGTGGGAAGAAAATCGGTATAAGATTTATGGAGAAGAATCTGGCAATAAGTAACACATGATATGTGCATTTTCCTTCTTAATTCAGCAAGTCAACTTTAAAGAATTTGTCTTGATGTTCCACATTCAACAATTCAAAAGTCTATGCAGGCAGTTGTTTGTGGTAGCCGTATTTAGAATTGAAAAATTGGCGGAACAACCTAAATACTGATATACAGAAGAGTGATGGAATAAGCTATAATGGAAAAGAATGCTATGTAACCATAAAACAAAATAAGGGGAATATGTAGGAACATATATGGCATAGTTCTCAGGATATAGTAAATACAAAAGAACAAGGTGGGAAAAAAGTACCCATATTATCAAATTTTGTGTAAGAATGGAAGGAACATATAAAATTCTATCTGTGGCTTGAAACGTGGTATAAGCAATGGGGAGTGAAAACGGAGTAGAAGAGAATTGAGAATAAGAATGGGAGGAAGTGAGGGGTGGAGGAAACTTTCCTGAGTACACCTTACAGTTAAGTGTCATGGTTTTTTTTTTTTTTTTTTTGAAATAAAGTGAAAGTTTATTAAGTGAAGGTGAGAACAGAAAGGAAAGACTCTCTAGAATGAGTGGGGTGGTCATGAGGGCTGTCACTGGCAGCCTTTATGAAGACCTGACCAGGAAGCTGGTGGCCTTGAGATTCTGGTGCCTCCTGCATTTGAGCACAGACTATTGATAACACCTTTACTGGCTTACTCTTTGAGGTCTGGTCATTTTCTGTGATGACAGTGTAGCTCCAGGACCAGGTGGACTGTTTGTTCCCTTGTCTCTGGTTTTGCACGCCTCAGCATTTCCCCACATCTGGGATTTCCCGGAGCCTGGTCCAGTAGCCCCCTGTGACAGCCAAGTGGGGGGAGTCAGTGGCTTCCTATTTCTCCCTGCCTACACCTCACCCCTTTCCTCACTCACTTGCATACACTGCTAGTGTGTGATCACTCTGCTCTGTACTCAGCTGTGGCCATTGGGGTGGTGAGGACTCTCAGCCACAGGCAGTAGTGTTTGTGACTCTCTGTGGTCCTGCTGCTGCTGTTCCTCCCATCTCCTGGCTCACAGACGTGATCAAGGGGAGAGGGGCAGACACGTCTTCACTAAGACATACCCAGAATGAGAGTGTGACTGAGGCGTCTGGGATGGGTCATGGTCCTGGGGAGCTGTGGGGTAGTGGATAATGGCGGTGAGCTGGTTCTGCGGGGCAGCCCACTGACCTCCCTCCACTGGCTCCGGGCTCTTTATCTGTACAAGTTATAGAATAACCCCAGGGACAAAGTGTGAAAATAGCGTTAGTGACCTGTCAGATTTGTCTGACCCTGTGCCCTCAGACCCACACATTCGGGAACACTTTGGCTTTCACCACCACCATGGGGCTCCGTGGGGTCCCAGGTGTCACAGCATGATGGCTGCTATGACAGGTGCGGTCATGACACCTCAGCTCCCAGTCACCACACAGCTGGCTACCCTGGCTCTCCAAGTGTCCAAGGGCCCTGGTGGCTTCCCAGAGGAACCTCCAGACTTCTAAATACTGCCATTCATTTCCTTCTCTGATGAGCGCTCATGCTGAGTTTGAGGGACATTACATTCATGGACAAGGAGCGCTAACAGAGCCCGGGCCCATTCTCATTCCAGCAGCCCCCACTCCTGCCCCTGCTGCTCCCACTGCCCTCGCTGTCTCTGGGGCCCTCGACGTGCCCCGCTCTGCGGGCAGGCCGAACGCAGGTCCCTGTTCAACCCTGTATGTTGTGAGTCTGTCCTGACCCACCCTCATGCTTCGTATGTAAAACATTAAAATGTTAATTACTAACACCAACAACAACCATATATCAACCAAGGTGGAAAAAGTTCTAATATATGCTAACAGGAAGGAGAAAATCTAACTCAGTTTGACATGAAAATATAACCACAATGAAGAAGTAAAGAAAACCAAAATAAGCCAAGTACTATTGAAAAAGCATTTTGACTTACATCCTTAGGCTAAAGACAGAAAGAACTACAAGCAAATATTGAACTTCAGTCAGTAGATTTGATTTTGCAGTGAGAAAGGTTGGCAGTTTTGACACTACTTCCAGTGTATTCTAGAATTGAGCAAACAAGTAAATATATTGAGGATAATGGGAGCCAGATTTCACTGTCAAGAGATGAGAAGAAATGAATATGGAAAGAGGGGAGGCTAGAATAAACCCTGATGTTGGGTTGAAATTGGAGGTATCGGCATTCACTCAAGGCATAGATAGGAGAGAGAGAGCGAGCAAAGCATAGAACTGTTAGCTCCCTGCTGAAAAACCTGTAGTCAATGTCTCTCCAGTAACATCAGGCATACCTACCACTCACATGGTGGTTTATTTTATTTTATTTTTTTCAGTGTTCAAATTTCATTGTTTATGCACCACACCCAGTGTTCTATGCAATATGTATCGTCCCTAATACCCGCCACCAAGCTCACCCAACACCCCCCCCAAAACCCTCAGTTTGTTTCTCAGAGTCCACAGTCTCTCATGGTTCTGAACCACTCTCCACTACAAGAAACCAAGACTACTTGGAGAAATGGCTGATTCCAGGTTGGCACAGGTAAAGAACAAGATGGGGCTGGAATATCCTGGAATAGGAAGATCTGCTCAAAAAATGATGAGAGCATATCAAAAGGCCCAAGGGCCTGCTTGAAGGGAATTCTGCTGGCCAAAGCTGGAACCATTCGAATTCCCAAATAGTTATAATAATGGATTACAACTCATTAAAGAAAATAGAAGTCTTCATACTGATATAAGTGAAAATAGGGTGAGAAAGAAAAGTTCTTCCTTATAAATAATGATAATAATAAATAATAAAATAAATAACAAATAATAAAAAGTTATTATTTCCAGAGGAAAGGATACTAACTTTATAGTGGAGAAATGTAGCAGGTACCACCTTAGCAAGTAATCAAAATTAATATCTTTCTCTTTGGTACCAGGCCAAATCGGTAGGAGGGCTTTTTTTCCCCAGATGCACAAAGAAAGACACATCACTTCTGTATTATTACTGTCCAAATAAGCATAGCTCTATCTAAGTATGAGGAAAATCAGACTTGCTCAAACTGAGGAATATTTACAAAATAATTGTTCTGTATTATTCATGTTTGTCCAGGTTATGGCAGTCAAAGAAAATCTGTGAACTGCTCTGTTCTAAAGGAGCCTAAAGATTGAACAATCAAATCTAATGTATGATATTGGACTTCATCCTGGATCAGAATTGTTTTTCTTCCATAGAAAAATGAACAAAAACAAACAAACATTATTGGGGCACTTGGGAGGCTCAGTCAGTTAAGCATCTGCCTTCTGCTCAGGTCATGATCCCAGGGTCCTGGCATTGAGTCCTGCATCTGGCTCAGTGGGAAGCCTGCTTCTCCCTCTCCCTCTACTCCTCCTCCCAACTCATTAGCTCAAGCACACACACTTTCTCTCTCTCTCTGTCTCTCTCTCAAATAAATTAATTAAAAAAAAACACATTATTGTGACAATTTGAATAATTTGAATAAATTCTGAAGTTAGTAGTAGTATGGCACTAATACTAACTTTCTGATCTTGAAAGTTTAACTTTGTGCAGTTTTGTAGTTAAGAGAATATCCTTGTCTTTATGAAATATACATGGAAGCATTTAAAGTTCAAGGGGCATTGTATAACCTTTCAACCATTAAAGAGTATGGAGAATAGTAATGTCACTAACCCTATCTCAAAAGAATAAGATGCTAAAAATTGGGATGCAATTAAACACTTAAATCGGAATAATTTCTTCATATAAATTGAAGAAAAAAAGCCAGCAGAAAATACTTTCTAAGAGGCTGAGCAAAATATTGGTGCCTTTCTTTAGACTATCCCTAAATTGAATAGCAAATAACTTATGAAAAGTATATACATTTTAAAACATTATACCAACATTCAATTCTGGAAAGAATGAGATTAATACAGGTGATATATTCACCTTACTTCACTAGGGCCCAAAACAGCTATTTTGACACCCATGTTAATAGCTTTCCTCTGCTTCCTCATGCAGTGCCTTCCTGTTATGTTAACTGAGATTTTCTTGTTAAGATTTAATTTGAACTTCACAAAGCTATGCTCACAGAGTAAAATCTTAGGACATAAGGAATATTTTGCTGGTAGATGGCAAATGGAAATCTGGATGATGCCTGTCATCTCATGTCGTGGTGGAAAACTCCTACTACTTTTTCCTAATCACTTCGCAAAACTTTATCCTTTAAAGGTAACCATGTAAACTTATTCACTTATTCATTCATGCATTCAACAAATATTATTGATCCGTTGTAACCTGAAACAAGTAATCAAACTAAGGAGAAACCCAATGGACAATAAGTCTCAAGATTCTTCTGAAAAAGGAGCTCTTACCAGGTGAAATCCACAAAACTACTTCCTATTAAAGGCCTCTAAAAGACCAGAATACTAAACCCAATGCATCTAACACAACCTGCTCTATGGATGGGTGATATAAACAGTTACTATGACAACCACGATATTTTTTAAAACATTTTTGGCATTTGTATGAAAACAAAATCAAAACCTCTTTTTTTTTAAATTTTTATTTATTTATTTTTTCAGCGTAACAGTATTCATTGTTTTTGCACAACACCCAGTGCTCCATGCAATACGTGCAAAATCAAAACCTCTTAAGCAGGGAAGGTTTAGTGTCTTTATCCTGATCTTCTAAGTACAGAGAAATACGGTGCCCAAGAAATTTCAATTAATTTAGCATATCATTGAAATAAGAAACAAGTAATAAAAAAAGAACTTAAAATTAGAAGAAATCAAGAATTGCCTTTGATTTCAGTTAGTAAAGGCTGCATCCCAGAGTAGGTGACTGGAGCTTATGTGATGAGAACCGTTATCTTGGGCCCAGAACCTAAGCCAGAAGAGATAGTTAACACAGAAAATCAAAAGCCATCTATTTATGTTACTAATATTAAGACTATGGATTCTGATAAAGTGTATCAGATACATTAAAGGCTAAACTACTTTAACAAACAGATTAAAAAAAAATCCAGTGTCCTAAATATGGTTAAAGTTACTTCTTTCTAACATAAATCTGAAGATGATCAGTCCGGCTCAGTAGGGTACCATGCTCCTTCTGACTACTGAAGAACACAGAGTTCTTCTGTATTGCGGATCCAACTTTTCCTAAGGTGTTTTTTCCTTTTGCACGACTAAAATAAGACAGCAGCACATAAGACCAGGAAAAAAACAAACAAATAAACAAACAAAAAAAGGTCCAGATATTTCATTGCATCCCTCGCTTCCCCCCACATCCCCTTGTTCTGAACTTAGTCACATGGCCACATCTCATTGCAAAGGAGACTGAGAAAAGTACTTTTAATCCTCACAGATGTGTGTCCAGAAGATCCTATTGCCAAAGGGAGAGGGGAAAGAAGAAAGGGAAAATCAGTACTGGGGACCATTTGTAATGTTGGCCTCATATATTATTCCACGAGATAGAATCTTGATTAGAAATGTTAGTTCAAAAAACTCAAAGTGGGAGAGAAAGTAAATCCCACAATTTACTTCCAGGCTTCAAAAGGAACTTAAATCCTGGAATCAGACAGAAGGGGAAAAAAGAATAAAGATACGAAACAAACATTAGAAAGCTTGAAAATTCCTTCAGCACATAATTATTTGGTAGAATGACTTACTGAAATTTAGGTATCTTAAGATCACTCCTTCAAAGACTTTTTTTTTTCCTGTTTCACTTTAATTAAGCTTCTCACTAGATCCTAAATTCCAAAATGTTTTTAAAAATTTTACAAGGGGAAAAAAAAAAAAATCAAGCATTCCCACCTGGTGAATCAGCTCCATAAAACTCACAACACTTGGTATCATTCAGATTGAATTCACATTAACATGTATTTTTATATGTATCATGCTGATCATGTAAATGTAGATAGCATTCTGGGAAAAAAGAAATAAGAAACCACACAAATTGTAACTGATTAGATGCTATTGCAATCATACAGAACTAGTCTTTTTTGGGGGGAAGGGAGAATTGCATATCACTTCTATATGAATATAAATAAACTTCACTTTAATCTGAGATTATTTTGTCCTTATGAAGGAGAATGATTGAAAATATAGAGAGGAGGTTTGTATTTTGTACTGTGAGTCTTCCGTTTGAATAGCAATGGAAATGCTGCAAGGCATCTGTCTGGTCCCGAGTACATTCTGTTCAATTCAATAAATATTTATTTAACTCCTCTTATGGACATGGCATCTAAAAATGAGAAACTCAGATTTCCACTTGTGCAGGGAAAACCCCACTTCTTCCCAACTGTGTGTTTCTCCCATGTGAGTCTCCTTTACTGCTCACATAAAACAATTTTTGGCACTTTTAGTCACCAAATGTGTAAATATCCCCCTCCCACCCCGACACAAACACAGCAAGTAATTTTTCTGTGACACCAGCTTGTGACACCAGCTGGATGTCCTACAATTCCAGGCAACTCTGACACTATCTAGGGTTTTAGGAGCTCTCTGCCAGGAAAAGAGGTCAAAGGCTAATATTAGAATAAGAGATGCTCCAAGTGTTCTTATCACTTAGGAAATGACAAAGTCTTAGGAGCTCCATGCCAGAAAATAGATATTTTCTCTTCTCCCACAGCCTACCCTCCAGTCTCTGGCCATGGACTCTTCAGAGCAAAATAATATATCATTTACAAGATATTGGCACATTACTAGAATCCTGTGTAGACATCAATAATCATTCTAGTCCATCATCATGTCATATGAAAAATGTCTCCCCACAAACCCCTCAGGTTTGTAGACTTCCATTCCATCCTGTCAGATTCTGTGAACAGGAATGGTCTAGATGGGGCTCTACCCTTTCAGCCATCAGATATAATTGAGCTAAGAGACAGTATCATCTCTTATTCAAAGCCTCTTCCGAGGTGTTAATGTGCTATTGGATTCCCTTTATTATAAAGCTTATTTATTCATTCATTACTTTACCCTTGGCTACTTTTCCTCCTTTCCTCCTTCCCATTTATAGCCAAAGTCTTCTACCTTCAGAGAGGTCTTCAGGTTTGACCACTGCGCTGATCTAGATTTCTGGCAGCAATACTAGTAGGGCAAGTTCTTCCCCCTCAGTCCACTCCTGTTCACATAGAGCGAAGTTGCCCAGGTGCAGAAGTAGTGAGCTGTCTTTACCACCAGGCAATATGGCTGCTTTCACTGTTAGCCCCAGTCTTGACAGATGTGCTGAAGGCATATCCTGCCCCATCAGGCCCTTAGGCATTCTGACAAAAGGTTTAAGGTTCAGTTGCAATTTCTTGTTTTGGAATCATCCCTGTTCCAGCTCTTGTAGTTGCAGCCCTCGTCATAGGACCACTGCAACAAGTAGGGGGGAAACTTGAAGTGATGTGACGAAGAAAGTATACCAGCATTTTTCCCAGCTTCTTTTCCCCAGACCCACTAGAAAAATAGGAATCTATCCAGGCGGAACATATTTTAAGTCATATTCATGCTGAGTGTTAGCACATGCTCATAACGGTGTTTTAGCCAGCCGTGCTTTATCTCCTCTTTTTCACACACCAATGTTTCCAATGGCTATTGCAATTCTGTATAAAACTAGTCCTCTGAGGAGGATAGCTCTCTGACCTTTGTTGGATACAATAAACTACAATAAACTGTAAAATGTGTCCTTTGGGCTAAAGAGATGATGGTCAGCCATCCAAATCGATGCAATATCTTCTGATCACTTTCTTTTATAGGATTCTGAGCATTAACACTCACTGCTAGGTAAGCAAAACCCAGCCTAGAGTCAATGTCTGTTTCTGTCTGGACCCATTTGTCGCCCCCCAGGCCCACCAGCATCATTCTCACTTGCCAGCTATGGCCAATCCCTCCCTGACAGAGAATCTGCCACATAGCCATCTGCAGTAACAGACCCTTTTGCTGGGGGGGGGCAGCAAAAGGCACCTCGTGCCTCAGGGTGTGCAAAAAGATGTCACACTGTTGCAGTACTCACACATCTACTCATTTTGTGGACCTCACTGGCCACCTTAGATGAGCACATGGGGATATCTGATTATTGATTTCAATCATCCTCTAAACCTAGAAAGGGAACCTTTTGATGGGCATTGTCATGTCTGACTCTAATGTACCCCTCAAATTCCCATAGTGATTTCCATAGGATGGGGCCTCATATCGATATCCCTTCAACTGGCTAGGTTTCCATTGCCTTCCTGCCAGAGCATATGGCCAGCCTATTGACCACTGCTCAATCATCAAAAGCCCAAACATAGTGGCTTTTTTCACTGCATTCTTCCATCACTACTAGAAAAACAGCATATGATTCAGACCACTGAGCTGATTTGTTTCTACCTTCTTCATTCAGAGTGGTCACCTTGCAAACAGGATGTTATTCATTTTCAGTGGAACTACCATCCACAAACCAAGCGGCTCTGTGTCAGTCAGTTGAGAGCTGTTTGTAGGGCACTGTCTGAGTGACTGTGGAATCCATCGGTTCCTCACACAGTTCCAGAGTCAGTCCTGGGGGAAAAAAGATTCCCTGCTCATGAGTATCTCCTCCTTTCATTTTCCAGACAGCATGATTCTGTACAAACAATTTCCATTAATGGAAATTTTCTGAGTATTGCCATCCCCTCTGATGTCATTCTTACATTGTGGCTATTTTAGGCTTTAAGATAATTTCATACCCTTCATCTATCAGGGTAGCTTCAATTGATGTCTGATAATAGGAGAGTAAATATGCTTCCAATGGAAATTTACCAGTCAAAGTTCCATTAGTCACTGCTGGGAGTTGCCCACAGGCTTTGCTATAAGCCTGGTAGAGGCTGCAAAGAGGGCTGTCGCACAGAGAATTTGTCCCTACCAGAACTCCAGCTCCTGTTCCACACTCTGTGGGCTCAGGCAATATTACTGGTTTACATTTAGCATGATTAATATTGATTGAAGAGTGAATTTACATGCCTTCTGTTTTATAATAATAGGTATGGGAAGCGTTCGGCAAGCAGACACACTCTCTATCCCCCAAATACAATCAGGCAATTGAGCTTTTTCGAACGTACCAAACTACCATCGAAAGCTACCAAACAGCTTTCACTGTTCCATCAACTCTTCTGTTCCTAACTGTAGTCTCTATTAGGATTTTCTCAACAAATTTTGTTTTCACCATGCTAGGTAATGGAAGTGTTCCCCAGCCAGACATGGTATCTGTTCTCATAAAACATTCAGGTAAAAGAGACACAACCACTTTACATAAAGCCTGTTTGAACATTCTGACTTTCATTGTCTTCCTGGCATTCACATTTTTATGTTCTCTCAATCTAACAGTAGCCCATGTCAGGGCTTCACTGATGGAGTATGGTACCATAGTGCATGGGCTGCTGTATCAAGGAGTGCTGGGAATGTCTTTTTTGTACCCCTGACCATTTTATTCACTCTGTGAAAAAAGACTTTGCATCTCCAGCAAGGGGTCAAGTCAATGTACTCTGGCCTTTTGTCAGTCTTGAACTTGAGTAATTTGTTTGCCAACTACAAGCAATTGTTGTCAGGTTTCCATAACTTTTCATCTCTGCCTCAGGCTTTTAAAATTTTTCTGAACTGTGAGAAATAGACTGGACTTGTCTGGGGAAGTTTAATATTAGGTTGTCAACAGAGGGTCCCTTTGTCCACCCACCCTTTGGTAGTGTACTAAAACCTTTGTTCTAACACCTTCAATGTCCATTTTATTCATCCCATTTCTTTTTTTTAATTAGATTTTATTTATTTGTTTGAGAAAGAGAGAGAGAGAAAGAGATGACATGAGCAGGGGAGGGGCAGAGGGAGAAGAAGATCCCCTCTTGATCAGGGAACCTGACCTGTGGCTCCATCCCAGGATCCTGGGATCGTGATCTGAGCTGAAGGGAGATGCTTAACTGACTGAACTACCCAGGTGCCCCTTATTCATCCCATTTCTTAACAACTATCTAAAAATTTTCCTCTGCTGGAGAGAATCTGATGATTCTCCTCTCCTCCTGCCCTTTGTTTCATTTCTATCCCTATTTGCTTTATTCACCTTATTCTTTAATAACTGCTTGAAAATTCCCAGTCTGCTAAGACCAGTGTCTTAATCCTCTCCTCAGTCTTTCCCCATTCTCCTGCTCATTAACTTAAAATTTCATTAGCATCACTAAGACCCATGAGGGAAAGCTGAAATAGCAAACTCTATAAGGCTTTGCCAACTGTCCTTGGGTTTTGCAACAGTGAGGTTAGATGGGGTGTCCACTTGCATGGAACCTCCTTAACTATAGTATTTGCCATGAGATGAATAATGGACATATTCAGCAGCAGAATATCCCACTCATCATAAAACCTGTCCCACATGGTTTATATACAAAGTATATCAGCTGCTTCCTCTTGGTTATTCTACTTGGCATTCATAGGTAGAAATGGACAGTCCTCTTTCTGAGATTAAACAGACCTTACAGTGGCTTTAACCAGCCCCCCATCTGGTTGTTCCCTCGGGAATAACCTCGTGCATGTCTGGATCACATATAGCCATCTGTGATAGTTGAGTAGTGAGTAGCGGTTCTTCAGTCAAACTAAACATGCTCTTCCACCCTGCAGCATTCAAAACCAAACACACAGTCTCCAAATTTGTCACTCTCACAAGCCACCTCAGTGAAGCTTCCTCAGGAAGCTGATGATACTGATTCATAAAATGAAGTAACTCCTTCATATCATACTCTGGTTCTAATAATTTCTTGATTTGTCCCTCTCTCCCAACCTTGATCACCACCTTGGTGACCAGAGGTCTCAGAAGTACTTTCTATGGTCCCTGCACAAGCTTTACCTATAGTGAATGATTTTGAGTCTAGTGACTAAAGCTCAGAGTCATTGAAATCTGAGTTTGGTCTCGCATCAAGATCAAATTCAGCATGTTCTTTCACTTTGGGCTATTACGGATAACAGTAACTAAAGGAGAATATCATGTCTTTTTCTTTAGTTTGTATTTCCTTATGCATCAAGTGAACGAACTTCCCAGGTGTTATTTATCTCTAAATTCCATTTGATAACTTTTACTTTTAGTAACTGATTGCAGCACAGCTGCTCCTCCATATCATGGGTGAGTGAGAGAAAAACTCAGGTTTTTTTCTTTCCTATATAAGGCAAAACCCAGTTTTTACCTATTATGGATCTTTATCTTTGGAGTCTCCTTTACTACTCATATAGAACCCTTCACTTTTGACACTCTGGTCCAAATAATTGGCAATTTTTCCTCACCCCAAGCAATTTCTGTGATACTAGTTGGGTGTCCTACAATTCAACTGAATCCTGACACATCTATCCGGAGATAGTGTCAGATCCCATAGGTTAAGTGTTCAGTCCCAAAAGACTAACCTCACCTCACTCTGGATGGAAATCATAAGCCTAGCATGTTACCTGTGCTTCTGACCTATCCGCGGTAACTCAGATTTCCCATGACCCTCTCCTCGGGTTCACTTAATCTGCTAAAGTGGGTCACAGAACACAGCAAAACACTTACACTGACCAGTTTATTATTAAGGGATGTTATAAAGGATACAGATGAACATCCATATGGAAGAGATGTGTACAGCAAGGTATGTGGAAAGAAGTACAGGACTTTCGTGCCCTGTCCAGGCATGGACATATTCACCAACATGGAAGCTCCCACTGTTCACCAACATGGAAGCTCTTCAAACTTCCTATTTTGGGGACTTTATGGAGGCTTAATCATATAGGAATGATCAATCATCTTTAGCCCTTCTCCCTTCTGAAGAGAATGTGAGGCAAGCTGAAAATTCCCAGCCCCTGATGATGGCTTGGTCTTTCCCATGATTATCCCTCATCCAGGAGCCACCCAGGAACCTAGCCAGAATTGCCTCACTAGCACAAAAGACATTCTTATAACCTGGGAAACTACAGGGGTTTCAGGAATTCTGTGTCAGAAACAAAGGTCAAAGGCAGTATTAGAACAAGAAATGCTCCTAGTATTCTTATCACTTACAAAATTATAAAGGTCTTAACGTCTCTGTGCCAGGAACTGGAGGCAGAGACCAATACGTATTTTCTATTATTTTACGTGTCGTTGATGAGCCTTGGCTTTTGAATCAATAAAAAGAATGACGTGAACACCTTTCAGTCTCAAGAGAAACTAATTTTTCAGATTCAGACATAGAACTAAATAGTTTCTTTCCCTTTAAATGAAGGAACTTTTCACATAGTGTCATAGACTCAGTATATGAATTAAAACAAAGCTAATATTCATGTCAACTCCTGTTACTCCCAAGAGCAGTAGACATGAGAAAAGAGAACTCCTAGCCAAAGAGAGGTTTTGGAAGTTAGGTATCTCCCTCACTCCAAGGAGATTAACGTTCACACAGACAGCTAGGAATGGCTGGTGTGCTACCCTCAGAAAGTAGAGTCCTTGTTTACCAAAGGAAGGAAAGAAATCCCATCAATGGTTTCTAACATGAGTGGAATTTGCAGAGTGAGTATTCATCCTGTTGTGTATCCTAATCCAGAAAGAATCCACCAAGATGCCCCTGCCTCTTGATCCAGTTCCCTTATAGGGTCTGTCAGGTTTGGTAGGACTCTGAATAAGAAAGCCCATATTAGGAGTTGGCTGGACTGCTGATGACCAAGGTACAAAGTGTTCAGGCGGCAATTACCTTACACTATTATTGCAAATACATTTGTATTTAAATACAATAGTAATATAAAAAGTCTGCATTCATTGACTTTATATCTGATGTTTACAGGCTTTAGTACTAGGAGAGATCTGGGAACCAGACACAAAAAGTCTCATTACACAATGGCATTTACCTCGAAGTTCCTGAGCTCCAGAGGTAATAGTCTCAGGAACTCTCTTATTAGAAACTAGCCGAAATTAATCAGAGACTATTTTATATAATATTTCAGCCCATATATTCAGACATATTAAGTGAGCTACAAATATAAAAAACTTTGTTGAAAAAACAAAAAAACAAAACCTTTGTTGGGAGGGCAGAAGAAAAAACAAACAAACAAAAAACAAACAAACCAAAAAAACCTTGTTACCTAAACTTGCAAGAACAGGAAAATATTTGCAAGATGTAATTGAGCTAACAAAAATAGCATTTGAGTTTGTGTTTTGACTTAATTTAATATTAAATTAATCTTAATTTTAATTAAAAATACTTTAAAAATACTTCACAAAATTGAAAAAAGTGTCTCCTGTCCTCCCAGACCCCTCCCAGGCAGCACAGAGAATTATATTGAACCTCAAGTATATTGAGACTAGACTTCACTCTGTCCTACATCTGGAAGAAACATAATTTGCCCTTGTTCTTTGGTCTTTGATTTTGCACTTCAGGGAAGGAAAAGTAAAAGGTAACAGAGACACAAAATTTGATGAAAATAGCACCAACACCCTAGTACCTATAGTGTAGACAGAGGACAAATAGAAACTGGGACTATGAATGAGCCCCTTTTTTGAGCAGAAAGAAAAGAAGTCTCTGGAGAACTACAAGAACATAGGTCAAGTGGTCTGAAACAGCATTAAACAGAGAGGAAAGCAAGGTATAAGCAATGAGAGAAAGCTGAGAGTACCAGAGACAGTTGCTTTGGTGAGGGAGATGAGGCACCATCATGAGGAAAACTAGGAGGGATAATGTACGTTGATGAAGGAGGTGGCAGTCAGGAAATGGGAAGACAGAATAATTTTTCCTAGGAGTCAGAGACCATTTGTAAACTGATCATTAAAATAATCTGAAACACTGAAACACTTCTACTTAGAGTAGCATGTGTGTGTGTGTGTGTGTGTGTGTGTGTAGGCAGGGAGTACAAGATGGAAGGTGATTTCCTGTGGCTTCAATTGTGCAGTAAGACATCAGTGCCTGTGCTGATGGGGCACCTGGTTAACTCAGTCAGCTGAGTGTCTGACTCTTGATTTTGGTTCAGGTCATGATCTCAGGGTCCTGGGATGGAGCCCCACAACTGGCTCTGTGCTCAGGTCTGTGTGATATGCATTCTCTCCCTCTGGCCCCTCCCCACTTCGCTCCTGCATGCACGCTTGTGCTCTCTTTCTCTAAGATAGATAAATAGATCTTAAAAAAAAAAAAAAAGAATAAAAAAGACATCATTGTCCTGTACTGAAAGCAGGCCTAGCAATAGAATTGACCATTTTGGGTGAGATATTTGTTTATACATTTTAGATCTTCTGTTCTAAGGAATAACAAGCCAAAAAAAAAAAAAATTTAAGTGTAACAGACAGTTAGTATATGTGGATGTATATGAATTCCAATCTAATGCAAATCATGCTGTACAATGACGATCTCTACTAACTTACACAGTGAAAATTATTATCTATGTGATTTGACATGGACAAGCACAGTTGGATTCATCTACCCTGAATGATAACAGTATTTAGGAGGAAAAAAACACTTATCGAAAGCCCTGAGTCATTTAATGAAGTAACTGAAGTAAATTAGCACGAAGTAATGTGACTTCTTCAAAAGACTGCACAGATTAGAGTTTTGGGGGGCACTTGCTTCAAGTTCAAGGAAAAGCTGCTATTAAGAAAGGAAAAGAGAGAAAAACCAAGGCAGGCCAAATTAACAAGTAAATATAATTGACTGAGGCTTATGCGCTTTTCGAAAAGTGTTTGATACCAAGAATGAAACAGTTAGGTATTTCTACTAAAAATAGCAATTAAGCACAATCTAGCCCATGGATGGTTTACCATACTAATGAAGCTAGTCTATTTTCCTGTTATTTATCAGCTACTTCTAGAGAATAGGTGTCAACTAATTTGCTCCAGGCTTAAGCTTTTTAAAGTATAAAAAGTGTTTGCTTCCGTAAAATAAAATATTGCAAGGGCCAAAATTTCACCATCAAATATGTGCCTCGGAATGAACTAATGAAGCTTAGTAAAAATATACCAATTTGGGAAACGCATCTTCTCTGACTTCCATGCGGAATGTGACTCCAAAGATACGAGATAGAGCCCAAGATTCCGTATTTTTATATGCCACATGGGTAATTCTGATGGGAACATCCAAAAGATCATGTCCACGGTATTTGCAAAAGGGTTATTCATAAAAATGTAGCTGATAGAGGGCAAGTTCATGCATAGTTACACAATTCCCCCACTTTTGTTTTCCTTGTTTAAAAAATCTGAAGTGTTCCACAATCATTTTATACTTGGAGTAAATTGTTATTTTAGAAGTCTGAACTCAGCTGAACCTTGCTAACGTATTCCGGTGCAAATGTCATATAGGTGAACATGTATTGTAAACTGCAAAGTGATTTATAAGCACTGTGATTGTTACTGCCTTATACACAACTGTGATGCACAATCTGAGAAAGCAGGGTTAGTGTCTGGAAATGTTGGGTTTCGGACATCCTGTACCCAGCTCATCTGGAATTATGGTGTTATCTGGAATATGATATAAGGGGAACACTTAGATTTCATAACTGCTTCACATTTTGCTTAACATCGAAGATGCATTTTAAATATTGCCTATAGAAAATACTCAAAAAGACAGAGAGCTTGGAAAAAATTGTGACCTGTGTCCTAAGAGCAAGGATGTCACCTTCAAGTGATAGGTGCTAGATGTCCAGGATGTGGAGTAAGTCCTCACCAAAGTCCCTGCCATGAAATTGTAGAAGATGAAAAATAACTCCATTTGTATTATTTGTACAAATAATTTTGAAAGAATAATTGAGCAATGCATCAATGAGATTGACATAGCTCAGTCTTGGAGTGGTGACGTAAGAGTCAGGGGACACAGCCATGGTAATTAGGAAGATTTTCCAGATCTGGAGAGATCCATTTGGAGGAAGATTATTTCAGTTTATGTTTCACTATTTCTGAAAAATTTAGCCACATTGCTTTGTTGGGAACAATGCAGCTGCAGAGCATTTACTACCCTCTCTTAAAAAAGAAAAAAGGCGAATGACACAAAGTCTAGTTAATACAATTGACTTAATGAAATGTCTGTGATTACTGCTGGATTTCCCATTTAGTTCCATGTCTCCTACTGTTTTAATTTGCATCTGCAACTTTCTCTCTGGTGTGTGCTGATAACTGATCATCGTGACCTGGTATTCACTTAAAAATACTAAGTTATGGTTGATACTCAAAAGCGCTTAACTAAGACAATTCTTTTTAAAAAATATTTTATTTATTTATTTGAGAGCGAGAGAGAGAGCAGGAGAGAGAGAGAGAGAGCACAAGCAGGGGGGATGGGTAGAGGGAGAGGGAGAAGCAGACTTCCCCTTGAGCAGGGAGCCCAGTGCAGGACTCGATCCCAGGACCCTAGGATCATGGCCTGAGCTGAAGGCAGACGCTTAACTGACTGAGCCACCCAGGTGCCCTTAACTAAGACAGTTCTGTGTCCTGGTCCTTGTCAATATTTTTATTTAATTATTACTACTAGGTATTTTCCCACAATTTTAGTTTTGTTCAATACACAACAGCAATTTTATTAAAATCTTTTTATTGCTTCTAATGGCTTTGATGTAAAAGGCTGGTACCAAGTCTAATAATGATCACATATGCTTTCAAATCATCTGGGTTAAGCTTATTTATATGGCCAAAACAAAAGACTGGAAAAAAAAAAAAGTAGTGATTTCACTTTTTGAATGGCTCTAAGGTGAATGCTGCTGGAGTTGTTACCAGGGTCTTAATTAAGCATGGGCATAAATTTGGCCTTAATTTATTAATATATGAATTCCATAAATATTTATTAAGCCCTTATTATATGCATAGCATTAAGCTATTTTTCGATTCTTAATATTATAGTCAAGGTACTGACCCAACAGTGTCAGCTCTTTATTACTAGTCTCTGAATTCCTGTGCTCTCCACCGGTCCCACTCCTTGCTTGTGCATTTAGTAGATGTTAACAACCATTATTTCTACTCATCTCATCCATAAGTCATCAAGTGTTTTGATAGAAATTTGAGCTAGGTGGAAGGGAGTGAATCAGGTGTTCTGATTTCAAGACGTCATTAATCTTGAAGAGAGAAGGAATAAAAAAAGAGGGCATATAATTAAATTTAAATTCTATAGGTGACTAAAGTTTAGAAGTAGGACTGAACAGTGTACCTTGAAAATATCAGTGAAGACTTCAGAGCCCAGCGACCTTTGAGCAAGACTTTAAAGCGTTGGTAGTATTTGGACATGAAGAGAAACACTGAGAGCACATTTCAGATGGAGCAACCAACACATGCAATTAAGAAGACTTGAACAAAAAGAGTTACAGTAGTGCAGAATGCAGAGGAGCGATTTCTCATAAGGGCATAGTGACTTTTCTAATTTTATTCATCAACAGAGAAATTTATCTTAAGCAACTATTGTGAACAAGGTGTTATACAAGGATCTTAAGATAAAGTGATATTCTAGCAAAGGAAAAAGAATTACTGAAAATTAAGTAGGTTTTATGGGAAAAGATTTACCTAAATATATAGGATAAGGACACATTATAAAACCCATTGGTCCCCGAATAATCTTGAATACTACTCCCTTATTGTGATTACATAATTACATAAGATATAATAATTTTTGAATACAGATTTAAGTCTTTGACCATTTTTAAGTTCTTTTTTATCTTTCTTTCCATACCCCTCCAAAAAAATTGCCTAAAAGAGACAATCTTAAAATCACTCGATGTCTCCAACAGTTCAGTATATTGATAAATGTGGAGTTCTTTTAAGTTTCTATTCATCCAGAATTCCTTTAGATAGAATATACATTGCTTTTTTTTTTTTTTTTAAGATTTTATTTTTTTGTTTGAGAGAGAAAAAACGGGAGCAAGGTGTAGGGAGGAAGGGGCAGAGGGAGAGGGAAAGGAAGACTCCCTACTGAGCAGGGGGCCTGAAAGTCAGCTCAATTCCAGGATCCCGAGATCGTGACCTGAGCCAAAGGCAGATGCTTAACCTACTGAGCCACCCAGGTGACCCAAAGGGGCATTGTTTTTGAGAGTTTCCTCCTTTTCACTCAGAACTAGTTGCCAGAGGCCTCTGGTGGAGAAGGTGAAGCACTCTGGACTTGAATTAGATCACTGACTATTTCCGCAACTTAGGGCCCACCTACCTTGTCATTCAGTATTTCCATACGTGAACCACAATGTCTACATTTGTTAAAAATAAATAACGCTAGATTAATAAATAAATAAAATATTAATGAAATAACCTTTGAGATAACAATGTTTTACTCTCTAAAGGGTTATGCAAATGTAGCTGTAGGAGCTGTCAGTTCTACCCAAGACACCTTCTGTTTTGAATTCTTTTCTACTTATGCTCATATGATTAAGACTACTCTGCTCCTCTCCTTTCTCTGTGACTTTTCTTCACCTATTACTGAGCTCTGGTCAAATGTAGGAGTTAAAGGACCAAGGAACACATTGGTAAGATGGAAGAAGTCCATTCACTGCTGACTCCAGGCAGGATCCTGAGATCATGACATAGCATGTGATCTGTGCATGGCATAAACCTAAGAGAGGTGGGGGTTGGGAGGAGGGGTGGGGGAGAGGGGTGGAGCAGAGCTCAGGTCTGGCCTCCATTTGTTGAAAAATTTAGATTGAGTTAGGTGCAGACTATTAGCCAAACATTCTTGAGAGAACTGTGAAATAAATCTAATTTTATTAGGTGCAAAGTAATATTAATTAACTAGTTTATAGAGATAGATAATTTTTCAATTTTGATGCTGTTATTGGCTGAAAATTATTCTTTAGTGAATAAGGATAATAAGTGAAATTAAAGACAATTAAACCACAGCTCTGAACTTTCATAGATGTTTGAGATGAAAAATTAGGGCTTGCCCAGTTTATTCCTTTTTTTTTTAAGATTTTATTTATTTATTCAACAGAGAGAGAGAGAGAGAGATCACAAGTAGGCAGAGAAGCAGCAGAGAGAGAGAGGAGGAAGCAGGCTCGCAGTTGTGCAGAGAGCCCAGATGTGGGGCTCAATCCTAGGACCCTGAGATCACGACCTGAGCTGAAGGCAGAGGCTTAACCCACTGAGACACCCAGGTGTCCCTCGCCCAGTTTATCTTATTGACAAAAAAGCTAGAACTTTTTTCCCTGAAGAATACTCAAAGTAACATTCATTACTTCAAAGAAATTTTCAGTAGTCCACATTAGTTTGCCATCTTTAGATATAAACAAACAAATTAATAAACAAGGTTAAATTTAAAAAGATGGTTTGATTTGATTTGATATAAACAACACACACGCACATTCAAAATGCATGAGACATATTTATACTCAATATATATACATTATATATTTTATATAAATATATACATAAATGTATTATAAATATATAATATATATAATATATAAGTATATGTGTTTAGTATTAATATATCCCATGCAATGTTTACATATATGTATGTGTATATATCTATATCTCTATATTATATTGTGAATGTATTGTATGCTTGCAATATTATACATATATATTTATATATACATGTATATTTAGTATAAATATGTCCTATCCAATATTTGGGCCATACTTAAATTTTATTCTTTGTTTATCTGAAATATAAATATATCTGTGTATCCTGCATTTTAGGTAACAACCCTAGTTCAGGCTCTTGTCCTCAGTTCTCTAGACTAACAATCACAATATTGTTGGTACATTGAAAGCAGATCAAGTCCTTTTGGGTGATGCTTTACATAAAGGAGCCCCCAATATTGATGCATTCAGATACAGTGCAGATTTCTGCTTCTAAGACAAATAGCAGTAACAAGAATCTTGAGATTTTCGTTAGCTTTTCCTCTGTAATCTAGCAATACGTCCACAGTTACTACCCTAGTTCAAGTCACCATAATTCCTCACCTAGACTATTGAAAGAGTCCCCTGCTCTCTTCCTTTCCTTCACTTATTTATATATTTAGTCAATAACTATTTATTAAGTGCCTACTAAATGCTGGGTGCTATCATATGGTGTGAAGATATGATAACAAATGGAAGTCCTTTTTATTCACGGAACCTATTTTTATTTAATTTTTTTTTATTTTCTTTAAAGATTGTATTTACTTATTTATTTGAGAGAGAGGCAGAAAGACAGCAGGAAGGAGGGACAGAGAGATAGAATCTTGAGCAGACTGATCATGAAGCCTGACTGAATCGGGCCTCAATCCCAGGAAACTGGGATCATAACCTGAGCTGAAATCAAGAGGCAGAGGCTTAACTGACCAAGCCATCCAGGCACTGCTCGTGGAATCTATTTTTAAGTGAAGAGAAACAGGTAAGAAGATTTATGTAGTATGGTAGATGCTGACAAATAAAGTAGAAAATGAGAAGAGTTGTCAGAGGAATGAGGAGCATGCATTTCAGATGGCGATCAGTGGAGGCTTTCCTGGGAAGGTGGTATTTGAACAGAGCTTTAAAGGAAGAAAAGGAATGAGCCATGTGGCAATCTGCGAGAAGACTATTCCAGGCTGGGGAAAAAATAAAGCTAAAACTCTGCACTAAGACAGTTTTAGGAACATCGTGGAGTCTAGCAAGACGGAGGATAAGCAAGAGAAAGTGGAAGATGTTTTTTTAAGCCATGGTAAGGAATTTAGACTTTGACTAAGAAGGGAAGATACTCTAGTTTGTGAATAGAGGTGTCATATTATCTTACTTATCTAAATTATTTAATACAGACCAATTCTACTACAGTGTTAGAGGACTATCGCAATAAGCCAGGTGGGGCATGTTGATGTTACTTGGACCAGATACTAATAGTAGTGGTGATGAGAAGTGGTATGTTTCTGAATACTTTATTTTATTTTATTTTAGAAAGGAAGAGAAAGGGAGAGACAGAGAGAGAAGGGGGGAGGGGCAGAGGAAGAGAGAATCTCAGGCTGACTCTCCATTGAGCATGAAGCCCAACATGGTGCCTGATCTCACAACCCAGAAATCATGACCTGACCCAAAACCAAGAGTCAGACACTTTACCAACTGAGTCAGCCACATGCCCCAATTTCTGAATATAGAAATTTGAAGATAGAACCAAAGTTTGAAGATAGAACCAGAGAATTTGTTGATAGATTTGGACTTTGTGAGTGAGAGAAATGAAGATGACTTCAACTGTTTTGGTTGTACTACCACAAGGGTAGTTATCATTTACTGAAATAATGAAGAATATGAGGGGAGGAAGAGTTTGGGAGTGGTGGGTATTAGGAGTTTGGCTTCAGATCCATTAATTTTGAATTACGTGCTTTTCTTCCAACTGAAGTGGTTAATTCTGGAAATCAAAAAGGGACTGGGCTGGAGGTGTGAGTTTCAGAGTCATCAATGGATATGTGGTATTTACAGCCTGTGGACAGACAGACGAATAAGGAAGAGAGTCTAGACAAAAATGATTAGCAGATCAGGGAATTAAAACTAGTGTGTTCTAATGTAGGAGTTGAAGATCTGAGAAATGTCTTCAGGTAGGATGGAAAGCAGGAAAATATGGTATCCTGGATATCAAATGAGGGAAACTGTACTAAATGCTGAGGCTGGACTGAAAGAGTGGGAAGTGACATAAGATTGATCAGTCTGGACCTCATGAGTGGCCTTGACAAGGCTGTTATAGGAAGACACTGGGGTAAAAGGATGACTAAAGTGTGTCTAACATAAAAGGAGATGCATGGAATTGAAGAAAGCCATTACTGGAAAACTCTAGGGATAAGTTTGACTAAAATGGGGAGCAAAGAGTTGATGCAGTAACTGAGGGAAAAGTAGGTCAAGAGATTTTTAGTAAGTCAAGAGATGATTACTCACCACAAGATGAGAATGCTAGCACATTTTTGTTTCCTTTATTTGCAAATTTGTGAAGCTGTCTTACTAAAGCAAGCAACTGTTAACACACAACGTTCGTATGATAGTAATATAAGAGACAGGACACTGGGCTGCACAGATTACCAGTTCAGCTAATAGCAGTGGACTTCTTACATAATTAATGAGTTTATGTTTGAGCATTTTAAATATTTAATTATGTTTTAAAGAATAAATATCTTTTTAAATTCAAAATGATTGGGGTGCCTGGATGGCTCAGTGAGATGAGCACAGACTCTTGATTTCAGCTCTGGTCCTGATCTCCGTGTCATGGGATTGAGCCCCAAGTAGGGCTCCATGCTCAGTGCAGAGTCTGCTTGTCCCTCTCCTTCCCTTTCTGCCCCTCCCCTCATGTGCTCTCTCTCTAAAAAGGAATCAATAAAATCTTCAAAAAATGATCTTAGTTGGTTAATAATACCCATTTAAGGCTGTAGCCTTGATCTTGATTAAAATACATGAGCTCAACCCTCTTCATATTATGTTCTCATGATGGGATTTTGATAAGATAGAGATGTGCCTTTGCTATCAGTCACCAGTACAACACCCCAGTTCTATTCTGGCCCTACTCCTAAAGATCCTTGATGCTAGCCACTTTGGAACAAAGTGCAGGAGCTAAATTTAGACCTGTCTCAGTAAAAGGGGAATTTAAGCCAGGCCTGGCAGCACTGGGATCATGACTAAGAGTGGTCACTCACCTCTGCCAAGCCTTCGACTTCCCAAGAATAATAATAGCCAGACCAAGGGCTCAACAAATGGAGAGTGGCTGGTAAAGAGGATAAGAGAGAAAGACATGGAGGGAGATGGCTGGAAGCGTCCAAAAGATAAATGTTACCTTGTCCTTATAGCTTTAAAGGTCTAATTATATATTCTATCTAAATTTAGATAGAACTTTGCAAGTTTTCCCTAGGACTACAGCTTGATCAGTTCTCTTTCTAAGCCTGGGAAGAAGACCCTGGTTATCATAATCTTATAGCAATTCGTCCCAAGCAGAATCAATTCTACTGTTTAGCAGGAATCCTGCTGATAAATGAACATATCAAGTGGGTCTGGCTGTATTTGTGAGCCCCGGGACAGAATTGTACCACAGTCATAACATTGGAATACTAACATATCTTGGGTGCATTTTATCATGTGTATGCTTTAAAGGTTAATAAAAAAAACAGCAATTTGCCAAATACTAATATGCGCCTTAGACTTTTTTTGGTTTTGGTTTTAAATAAAACAAAGAGAAATTTGCTTGGGTTGTGTAATGTGAGAAAGTATCCCTGAAAACATAAGAAACAAGTATAGGCTTAGCCTCACAACTGGACACAACAGAAACACGGCACAACTGAAATAATCAGCAATAGGATAACGAGTAAGTGAATTTTCTTATCTGCACATGGTGCAGCAATTTGAAATGCTTCTCCAGGAAGGAAAAGGCAACATATGAAATAACATATTAAGGGAAAATGGTCCAGTGTAACATTGCTGTGTCTTTAAATAATGTACAAGTCATTATATGAAAATACTCTAAAATGATCTATTAGTTATGTGGAAAATTAGGATGAAGTATTTTCTTTTCTTTACTGTTCAAATAACTGTAATGTAAAAGTACATGCTATAACATAAACTTTTTAAATTTGGAAATGTATCTAGGAAATAAACTGAGTGGGTTACCCAAACTTTCTTCTTAAGAACTTACTTTATCACTAGAATTCTCTTGTCTTATCTAACTTTGAGTAACATCTAACTTACAGTCAACCGATACTTAATGCTCCTCAGCTCCAAACAAACAAAAATGACCCATGCTGTGTGCAGGTTTTATGGAGCTGAGCAGATGTCTGAAGCGGCTGACAAGACAGAAAGTGCCTTCTAGCAGATAACAATACCAGAGCACACTGTTTAGAAATGTCTTGTCTCACTTTGCTCCGCCAGCAAGTTCAGGGAGTTAACAATCAAAACTGCCTCATGTATTTAAACTTTGTACAGTGGGTCATATAAACATTCTTTGAGTTAAATGGTGTAATAGATCTAAAAATCTCATACCCGCTTTCTCTCCTCTCTGAGATTTATCACGCTGTGGCATAAATACCCACAGTATTTTACAAGACAATGAACTTGGCTTTTTCTAAGTCCAGCAATTTTTGCTGAGTAGTGGAAATCTAGAGAGCTGTGAAATGGCTGTCTGACACAATTTGGGGGCTTTGAGAAGTGCATCTTTAGAATATATTTGAAATGACATAATGATCATATTTCTAAAACTAAAAATATCTGGACATACACAAATGGTCATATAAAGGATAAAGCAAGCCAAAATCCTACATCTAAGAAACCTGCCAAATCCTCACAGGTAGCCAACCCAGAAAACTTTAATAGTTAATTATCTGCATTTCTTGATTTCCCATTTCCCACCCTTCTGGGGGGATGGGCTAATTGGATGGAAGTTGGAGTTGATGGCTTGCCTTCCATTCTTGCCTAATGTCACACGTCACATATCTGTCTGCTGCACTTTTGGTCTTCTGGGGAATTTCATAGATTCTGGGACTTTTTTCCTCTTCTCCTCCTTGCACTGGTTTTCATTACAGAATGCGTGACATCATCACAGCTCTCTTAACTCTACCAGGACAACAAAAGCATATTATCATAATAGAAGTGCTCCAGTGCTCATTACCAGGGAAGTGACTTGGTTTAGGAACTGCCTTTTCTCTATGGAGACTTCTCTTCCCCTGTTTGCCAGGTCTCTCTCAGAGGAGTCTTGGAAAATGAAGACATCAAACACTATTGGGATCCAATGGCATTCTTCTCTTCAGTCCTCACAGAGTGGGCCTGAAAAGCAAGTCTCCACTTATTTGGATCCTAACAAAGACTGAACAATGGGTGGCTGTGTGCAAAGCCTTTTCTCCTATCCAATCTGTAAGCATTATCCAAGGGATCTCCATTCACATGAAGATAATGCACAGGGCCTCTCTTCTTGTTTAGACTACAGCTCACTCTATCTTAGGCCTCCTCTCATTTTCTTTTTGGCATTTTAATCCTTAGACTTACAGAGTTACTCAAGAATTAAACTAAATTAGAAGAAAATGTTGATGTCTCCAAGTCATAGAATCTTAAGATAAAGCTACCTTTGTTTTTTCCCCTCCGGACACTAACTGTATTTGTGTTAAGCATCTTCAATAGGGACCCTGAGAATGATCTTCATTCTGAATCTTGGGAGCAAAGCTGGGGAAGTAATCACCCTCCTTTAGAGTCATACTTGATCTGTTGAATATTCTCTAAATCGTTTTATTTTTAATTTACCTTCATCTGGCAACAGTCCCCTTGGGGACAAAACAAAATTTACTTTTAGAACAAAAAAGTAGAGTTTGCTCCAGCAAAACATGAGATGACATTTTCTTTTTAAATTTAATTTTATTTTATATTTTCAGTATTCCAAGATTCTTTGTTTATGCACCACCTCTTATTATATATTTGATTTTTAAAAATTTGATTAATGGACACTGAATTTACTCAGAGAAATAAATGCATGCATTTTGGTGGTTTGTGAAGAACGTGAAACAAAAATTACAGCTTCTTGGTCCAATCTCCAAGCCATTGTTACATTTATAAAAAAACTCATATGTAAAAAGAATTTCAGGTATGTGCTGAATAGTTGTTGAACTGAGAAGGTAAGCTATGCACCAGATGATACAATAAATTATAAATAATTACAAACTGAAGATTGAGAATAATAATAGCAATCCAAAGTTTGGCTAAAAATCTACTACTGATTTAATTTTAACTCAGTTTCTTTTAAAATGTTTTCTGGGCTCTTGATTGTCAATATGGTAAATTCTTAATCATTCCAGACAAATTATAAAATCTATGGACTCAGTGAACTCCAGGTATGTCTTTTTTCTGTGGTCATACCAAGGTTTGGTCTTTCAGCAAAGAGAGAATGATTCTTTAAGTTTGGTAAATTATAAATATATAACTTACACATGAGGTAGGCGGGATAAAGTCCACTACTTATATGTTTATTTAACATCTATGTTATATGTTATATTTAACATCTAAACTTTGGAATTTCTATAAAATAATTAGGATAGAGAATGAAAGTAGTTGATTTTAATATAGATTAGGAATTTTCTGGTGGATATAAATTTATTTTAATAATTTTGTCTTCCACTTACATGGATGGTTGAAAGTTAACTCTGAGAAGAATCAGAATAAACCATCAATATATTTTGATGTCTAAAATAATGCCTATTCTTTAAAAAGATTTTATTTATTTATTTGACAGAGAGAGATACAGCAAGAGAGGGAGCACAAGCAGGGGGAGTGGGAGAAGGAGAAGCAGGCTTCTCTGTCCGGGAGCCGGACATGGGGCTCAATCCCAGGACCCTGGGATCATGACCTGAGCCAAAGGCAGATGCTTAACTACTGAGCCACCCAGGTGCTCCAGTAGGTGCCTATTTTTGTAATGCAGAATCATAGTTTTTGTTTCTCAAAGACGTTTTGGGTGGGGGAGGCAAAAGAAATGTCATTGGTTTAGCATGCCTCAATTTTTACATGTAGAAATGAATAAGTCTCTAAAAGACTCCTTTTTTTTGTTCTTGAAAAATTTCTCTTTGTATTGGTTGCATATGAGAGAAGTTCAATTCAAAGTCTTTAATCAAAAAAGAAGAAGGGGGAGGAAAGGAAGAGGAAGAGGAAGAAGGGGAGAGGAGGAAAAAGTCAGAGGATAAGAAACTGAATTCATCAACTCAAGTAACTGTGAAGTTCTAGCGTGAACTTTGTTTTAATAGAGGCTGGTACAGGACTTCAACGCCTGCCTTCCACCTTTCAGCAGTCCTTCTGCTGCGTATTGTCTTCATGGTCTCCAATTATAATGTTATTTGCAATCAGGGGAGATGGAGATTGGTAGCTGCAGGTTTATGAAATCCAAAATTGGTAACTTCAGATGAAGAGAATTGATTCCTTTTGACTCAAGGTATCAAAATATCAGTAGCGGAAAGACATTAGATTGGGCCACATCACATGATCTACTACTAAGTTTCTACTACTAAATAAGGTTGGACCATGTGGGCCTCTCCTCTGGTGTAGAAAGATGGTTTTAACACAGTGAGAAGAGGGGAAAACAGTATTCTGGGCAGCCATATCCAAGATAATGCCTTTTAATAACTGACATTATGAATATAAATAATTGATTGTGGAAAATTACAAAGAGTATTTACTTCTAAATTACTTCGCTGTCTGAATTATTTGCCATAGGATATACAGAATAAAATATATATTTAGCATCCCAAACCTAACATGTTCCAAACTGAGGTCTCCTAAATCTGCCCCTCCTGCAATATCCATTTCAGCAGATGCCTACTACATTTTCCTAAGCTATTTAGACCAAAAACCTTATGGCCATCCTTAACTCTTTTTTTTTTTTCTTATTTTTTTTTTTCTCATAGTCAACACATCAGCAAAATCTATTGGTTCTATGGGTGAAATATATCCAGAATCCAATGATCTCTCACCATCTGTACCAGTACCACTCTAAACTAAGGTGCCATTAGTTCATGTCTGGATCATTGTAATAACCTCTTAACTAGCCCCTTGCTCCTTCTCATGGCCCCCTTCAATCTCTGTCTTCCACACAATAGCCAGAACGAACCTTTAAAATCCAACTTCAGTCATGTAACTCCTCTGTACAAGATTCTCCAGTGGCATAGCATCTCATTCAGAATAAAAGCCAAAGCTCTTCAACCACCCCTCAAGGTCTTTTAGGAACTTGCTTGCAGGTACCTTTCTGATTGCATCTTCTGTTACGTTTCCTAAGCTGCCTCTCCTCCAGTCCAGGGGCCTCCTTGTTCTTGAATAATACCAGTTCTGCACCTGGTCCCCTGGCCTTTGCATTTACTGGACTCTCCGATTGATTTCTTGCCCCCAATTTCTCCACTCCTTCACTTCCGCTGAGTCTTTACTTTCTTACCCATATTTAATTTGGCTACCCTATCTAAAATTGCATCTCATCAGTTTCTGACCTCTTCTTTACCAAATTTTTCTTCACCGCATTCACTGACATCTAACGTGCCATGCCTTTTCCTTAAGTGATCTTTTTTTTTTTCTATATAGGTTCTGTGTCTACTAGCTCCTACCATACAGGGGGTGCTCAATAAATGTTTGCAGAAGAAGTGGGTGAGAAAATGAACAAACAGCCAAGGGAGAGGTTTAAAGACTATTAAAATCAGAAGGGGCCAGGTCACTAGAACAGTGGATTCACTTTACAATGGACCACAAGGTTCAAGAGTCACAGTTCAGGGGCGCCTGGGTGGCTCAGTGGGTTAAAGCCTCTGCCTTCAGCTCAGGTCATGATCCCAGGGTCCTGGGATCAAACCCCACATCGGGCTCTTTGCTCCACGGGAAGCCTGCTTCCTCCTCTCTCTCTGCCTGCCTCTCTGACTAGTTGCAATCTCTATCAAATAAATAAATTAAATTAAAAAAAAAGAGTCACATTTCATTGCATGGTGATGGAATGGATATACTTACAGTGGACAATGATAGACATCCATGGTTATGACAATATGAATCCTGCCTTTTCTTTGTCTTCACCTATTATTGGTATTTCTCAGTGGTATTTGATGAAGAAAAATTTCTGCTCAGATCTGGTTTTGTTCATGTTTATTTACTGCAGCAAATAGGCACTCATATAATTTACTGTTGGAGGAGGTTATAAACAAATATGAATGGAGAAAGTAAATTTGGTAAAACCTTTTGCCGTTTGTAAAGGATTTAGGTTATGATGTTGTTTGTAAGGCTGGTCTAACTGGTCTACCACCCTTATTTAAACAGGAAGTAGAGTTATATCATCACAATAGCTGTTCCACATCCACACCTTGCAAAGGAATTTTCCAAGACTCACTGGTAACATATGCCTAAAATTAGGGCAATTTTAAAAACTAATGAAATGGTTTTAAAATGGATCATCTTTCTTAATTTTCATTCATGATTGCTCTTTCCTTCTGGTAGATATTGTCCCCATAGTTAACAGAGAACTGAGAATCTTGCGCACCCATGTAATTACTATAATTTGTTACAGCTAACTGACCATTTCCCTGTGTGGATTAGTTTGAGAGTTGCATGTGGCAGATGTTAATCTGCAGCAGCCTTTCCAAGTATGTTGAATTATGAGCTTTACAGAACTCTTTTGATACCTAATTTCATCCAGCCTCACAATTTGCCAAGTTATATTCTTTTCTTCTCGAAGCAAGTGAATAGTCTACTAGCTCTTGCCCCTCAGCCCTGAACCCCCATGCTTTTAAGATTATCCCTTGGTCTTTGTTTTTCCAAAGTTTGACTGTGATGTACCTAATGTGATTTTCCTTATATTTATCCTAGTCTGGTTGGTAGGCTTCTTGCCTTTGAGGTCTGATATCTTTTGACAGTTTTGGAAAATTCTCAGCCAGTGACTGTTCAAATATGATTACTGCCTGTTGTCTTTCTCCTCCTCTTCCAGGACTCCTCTGGTACTTCTTATTGGAACATTTTATCAAGACCCATATGTCTCTTACCTTCTTTTGCATATTTTTCCATTATTTTTTCTCTCTCAGTAAGCCTGATATTTTCCATTGACCTATTTTAGAGCTCACAAAGCCTATTTCCTGCTATTGAGGTTTGTTTTTTGTTTTTTTTTTTTTTAAATTTCTGTAATTGTATTTTTAGTTCTAGAGTTTCCATTTGATTCTTAATTGTTGTATCTGTCATCTATTTTCTTAAGCCTTTTAGAGACCATATCTGTTAACTTTACTAATTGTGTTGTCTCAGTCCATTTGGGTTGCTAGAAGATAATTCCACTGACTGGGTAGTTTGTAAATAGCAAGAAATTATTTCTCGGGGCGCCTGGGTGGCTCAGTGGATTAAGCCGCTGCCGTCGGCTCGGGTCATGATCTCAGGGTCCTGGGATCGAGCCCCGCATCGGGCTCTCTGCTCTGCAGGGAGCCTGCTTCCTCCTCTCTCTCTGCCTGCCTCTCTGCCTACTTGTGACTTCTCTCTCTGTCAAATAAATAAATAAAATCTTTAAAAAAAAAAAATTATTTCTCACAGTTCTGGAGGCTCAAAAAACCCAGATCAGGGGGCGCCTGGGTGGCTCAGTGGTTTAAGCCGCTGCCTTCGGCTCAGGTCATGACCTCAGGGTCCTGGGATCGAGTCCCGCATCGGGCTCTCTGCTCAGCAGGGAGCCTGCTTCCCTCTCACTCTCTCTGCCTGCCTCTTTGCCTACTTGTGATCTCTCTCTGTCAAGTAAAATTAAAAAAAAAAAAAAACAAAAAAAAAAAAACCAAACAAACCCAGATCAGGACACCATCAGGTGTTTGTTGAGGGCCTATTTCCTAAAGGGCACTTTCTCACTGTGTCCTCACATGGCAGAAGAGACAAGGGAACTCTCTTGAGGTTTTTTTGTTTGTTTGTTTTTTGTTTTTTTAATAATAGATAGATAGATAGATAGATAGATAGATAGATAGATAGATAAAAGCACTAATCCCATTCCTGGGGGTTCTGCCCTCATGACCCAATCATCTTCAAAAACCCCACCTTCTAAAATCATCACTTAGGGGTTAGATTTCAACATATGAATTTTGGGGTAACACATGCTGACCATAGCATAGGTCATCTGTAGATCTGTTGATTATCTATTTTTCCCCACTTTGAGTTCTGTATCTTCAAGTGCTTAGTAGTTTTAAATCAAATAGCTAACTTTGTTTATGAAAAAATAGAATGGTCCTAGGTGATGCTATCTCCAGAGAGTTCACATTTATATGGCAGATTTATAGAATGGGGCCTCTACCTACGAAGACTGGGTTAAGTTTTCATAAGACTCTATCACCCTCAATAGGGTTTGGTCCTCTAAGGGTCTCAATTGGGAGTCTGGAGTCCTTATTATGGAACTTCCTCCTTAATATCTCCTGAAAGCCCAATCTTTAATTCCTTGGAATCACAAAAGAGCCAACAACTTTATTCTCGTTTTTAGATACTGTTTGCTTAACTTCTTAGTCTTTAGCCTGGAACAGTTTAAAAATTTGGCAAATATCTGAAGTGGAAATTCACTAGTTATGGGTTCACTTTGTTGTTTCTTCCTCTCCAAATTCTTTGACCTCAAATCCTAGCTACTTGAAAGTCCTAAACCTCAATTTTTGTCTTTCAATCCCTTGAAGGCTGTCAGAAACTTTGTTGGTTTCCCTGTCCCCAAGGAGAGGTCAGCAGATCATCTAGCTCTTAATTCAGCTCATGTGTCTGCAATGGCCTTCCTCCTAGGAGTCTGCTCTCAGGTATGGATTGCCTCAGTAGTTCTCTGATGTGTTCAAACAATTTTGGGGGTGGGACCAAGCGATAAATATGGTTTCCATAGTTGTTCTTAATAAGAGAAATACTCCATGACATATAGAAATGGAATTTTGGAATTAAGTTTTTCTTCTAAAATTTTATTTTAAAATTCTAGTTAATGTGTGTGTGTTTTTTTTAATACCTTCTATGTTTCTCTTTTATCAGTTTGGAGTAGCACTATTCAATAAAAATAAATGATGGTTAAACCACAATTGCAAGATACATATGTACTTTTCAATTTTCTAGTAGTCATATTTTTTAAAAAAGAAAAACAGCTGAAATTAATTTTATGATATATTTTACTTAACCCAAACAAAATATTGTCAACATAGCAATTTAAAAACTACTAATATAATTTGCATTCTTTCTTTCAAACTAAGTCTGTGAAATATAATGCATATTTAACTCTTGGATCTTAATTTGTACTAGCCATATTTCAAGCTCTTGTAGCCACATATGGTTAAGTGGGTGCTGCATATGACCACGCAGATCTAGACACGCAAGAATGAATAGATTTAATCAACAATGGGGGATTAAAAAGTAGGTTAATTGTATTTTGAAAGGAAGTTGTCACTGGGTGATATTTCAGTGAACTAATTTTTTTGGTTTTTATTTTCTCTATATCTCTTAGAAAGCTAGAGAAAAGGGGAGCTAGAATTTAACTGAAAACCTCTCTATAGAATAAAATTAGATGTGAAAAAGTTAAATAAAGGAGCACAAATTAAAAATCTTCTATTGTCAAACATTGAATTAAAAAAAAATAGCAGTCCTCATTTTTAATGCTTTGATGTCTACTTTACATTCCTGGGAGTGTTTAGACTGGGCAGGATGTCCGTGTAAGTGGAATTAGTAAAGTAGGGATATCTTCTCTGTGATATGAAATCACACCTTTGGGCCTGAAATACTTTTCCAAGTCATTCAGAGCTGCTGCCATATCTGTGACAGATGGCAAATGTTTAATTGCCCAATTAGAGGGGAAAAAACCCTCAAGAGTTAAATAGCATTAAGAAGGTAACACACCGACTGAAATTTTAAGAGAAGAATAGGGTCTCTCTTGACCTTTCTTCCTTACAAGAGCTGGTGGTGATACAGGATAACCAAGTATTTAAGTAATGGAGAATGGAAGATAAGATGGAGATGGCCTGGTAAAGGTAAATTGTCCAGCAATATTTACTAGTATTTATTAGGCACTTATGCCTCAAATTTTGTTTTAAGATTTGACATTGACTGAGGCTTATTGCTTCATAACAATCTCTAATGCAGGTGTTATAATTATTCTCAACATTCTGCAGATGAGGAGATCAGGGCACAGAAAGGTTACCTGTTTAAAGTTCCACAGACAGTTAAGGATGAAAGTGGAATTTTAACCGACATTGACTCATGCTCAAGTCTGATATCTGAATTACTACCCTCTACTGTTTTCTACATGTACCATACAATTTTACCTTGACCTGGACCTCCCATTAAAAACTGGCTTTTAATATTCTATGTAATGCATTGCATAGAAATGTCAGAATACATTTAGATCACCTATTAGATATTATTCAAATCATTATTTTATCTTTGTAATTTTAAGGAGTATTTCAATTTCACCAGTCTTAAAACAAAAACAAAAACAAAAAACAGAGACAAAGGGTGTCAATTTCCTCAGTTTTGATTAGATAACCACAAAGTTTCTCATAATGTAGGGCTCTCTGACAGCTAAGTCAATATTAAAAATATTAGGGTTAATATTCCTTTGTCTGTTATGCTCAACAGGGCATTATGTAGTAAATTATTCTGCTTTCATACTTCAAGATAGTCTATTATCAGGTAAGTTCAATTTTAGCCATCATTTCATTAAGATGTATCAGCTTTAAAGAGAACCACACATGGGACTGCACGATGTGAGGAGTGAAGTGAATATTCTGTTTTTATCGTTAACTTTGTTCATGTGCTGGGTCGTATATTTCGTTTTAAAGTTTCATAAGTCACTCCAGTATTAGGAATGAGCCCTCTCAACAGCCATGTCACTTCAATTTTCCACACTGTGCTGCATCCTGTATCTTTAGAAGTCTCATCTCTCCAGATTACTGCTACATACAATCGCTTTCTAATGAAGATCCTTTTCAATCTCTGATTTTTGTGGGGATTTCATGCTTGTGAAAGGTGCCAGACTGACAGATGACACTGATCTCTTTGTCGCAAGAGTGGATAGAAGAGGCAGGAACCCTCTATATGGTAGCCTGCCAACATGGCTGCTTCTGGAAAGGAGAGATGTTCTGTTGCAGCCTCTTTGCCAACCGTATCGGGGCAAATGCCAACAGTAATTATGTGTCTGCTAGTCTTAAGCTCCAGGACTGATACAGAAGGAATAAACTAATAAACAAAAGGTTTCCCTGGATTCCCATCGAACCATCTTTATGTCGTCCTGTTTTACCAAGGCAACCTTTTTCAGAAACATTGCCAATTCCAGCTAGTCTGGCTGCTGTTTCACATGTCTCTTCAGAAGAATAGATACCCCACAAGAGTAGAGTGCTGGTTCTGAGTGCTGACTTTTAAGCTGAAGAGATGAAAAAATAAACCACACTACTTATCACCAGTGAATACTTTTTAAATTTTGTCTCTTTGTAAACTGGAAGAAGTGATTAAACTCCAAGAGATCTGAGGTCAGCTTGTTTTTGAATGAAGTAACAATTAAGAACTTGAACTATGAGTTGTGGGCTCACTATACTGAAGTAGTGGTTGCCAAATAATTTAGTACTGAGATATGTTACTGATGCAATCCTACAATGGCAGGATTTGAAATACAGTATTTATAAACTCAGATTCTCTTCATAGCTCTTATTTAACTCTGCAAATGAATAAGTAAAATCAAATTCAATAGAGCAATCTCGGGAAGATAGCAGTCCCTTTGGTAAGTAGTCTCAGAACATATACGCTATGGTCAATTAAACCTAACTAAGTACACTAGAATATATTTTATTCTATTCCCTATAAGAGGAAAATGTTTGGGATTGAAAAAAAGAGTATATATATATATATATATATACATACACGTGTGTGTGTGTGTGTGTGTATATGCATATATATACATATATATATATGCATATATATATTCCAAAAAGTGGAAATTTTTATTTAAAAATGAGGGGAAAAACATCCCATACCTTTTACACAGCAATCCCACCTTCAGGAAACTATCCTACAAATGTATATGACACATAAGGATATGGAAACAAAGATGCTCACTATAGTGGAATTTTAAATAGGGGAAAAGGGAACATTCTCAGTATTCTTCAATAGGAAAATTAATGAACAAATTATTGTATATCCAGTATAGAATATATTGCAGTATAGATATCTAAGGACTTATAGTACATACAAGTTGTTAATTTAGAAAAGACCATTGTAAGGAATAGAATATATGATCCCATTTTTATAAATAAAATGATTTTTTAAAAAAAACAACCTAACACCCATAATCTTTTTCTATGTGCAAATAATCTCCTTGTATGAGCATGGAGAAAGACATGGAAGGATACAATCCAGAGTATAGTAAAAGGCAATGCAAAAAAGGAAATGAAGAAAACTTAGGTGAAATTATTAAAAATTAAAAAAAAAGAAACTCTGGTTCAACTCCATTAGCTGACCATTTGCATGCTGGTATTATAGAATCACTTAAATACCTCATCCACTGTTTGTCATAGTTTCTTAACTTTCTACAATAAAAGCAATCTGGTGATTCTATGAATCTATACATGCAAATCCATGAATAAAGTCATTAAGAGCAATCTATCTTTATCAGCAATTTGTCATGTGAGGTAAGTGAGACTGAGAGTATCTTCAACATAAGGTGTTCCTGGGAGGTCAGTCCTAGAAAAGCACGGATAGTTGAAGCAGATTCAGGCATCTCCAACTCACAAGATGGCTTCCAAATAGGATAAATACTCAGTTGGCATACCCTTTTAGGAGAAAAATTTTCCCAGCACGTTCTCCTAACATCTCAGTGGTCTGGTTTGTATCCCACATCTAATACTAAACTAAAGTGGAGTGGAATTTTCCTAATTGGCTTAGGTTGGTTAACATCTTCCACCTGGAGTTGGGAAGGGGCTCATGAAAAAGATAACTACACAGTATCTGAACAAAATCAGAGTCTTTCAAAAGAAACAAGGCAATAAAAGTCTGGAGTGTTTTCCAATACCACCATGCAATTCTCCAATTCTCAGTGGACACCAACTGGGCCTCTTACAAATTTAACTGAATTGTGACACTTATTACCTGGAAATGACAGCAGATTTGACAAGTTAAGGGCTCAGCCCCACAAGACTGTTCCCACTTCCAAAACTAATTACCAAATCTAGATTGCCCCTCGTACTTCTGATATACCAGTGATAAGTTGGGTTCCCATGACTCTCCTCTCCAATTTGATAATTTGCTAGAAAACTTCACAAAAGTCAGGAAAATGTTTACTTGTGTTTACCAGTTTATTATAAAGATATTATAAGTGATACAAATAAATAGCCAGATGAAGAAGTAAATAGGGCAAAATCTCAAAGGGTCAGTGAGTACAGGAGTTTCTGTCCCTATGAAACTGGATGTGTCATCTTACCATCCTGTAGATGTGTCCACTAGACCAGAAGCTCATCAGATCTCATTGTTCCAGAGTTTTTATAGAGCTTAATCTCTAGTTTTCTTTCCCTGTAGCTGAAGTTAGTGGGTGGAGCTGAAAGCTTCAACCTACTAATCACTTGGACTTTCTGGAGACCAGCCCCATCCTAAGGGCCCAACCTTAAATTACCTCATTAGAATAAAGTTCAGTGTACTCCAATGGGCCTCTTATATCACTTAGGAATTTAAGGGTTTAAGGATATCTGTGCCAGCAACTGGGGACAAAGATCAAATATAATCCAAATATATTTCTTATTATACCGTAGTAAGACACAACACCCAGAGAATAGGTTTATCAACATTGTCTGCCAGAGTTTTAGTTTATACATTTCACTGAGGCTGGTTTATTTGAATGACTGTCTTCCTACTAAACTGAAAACCCCTGGATAATAGTCCTGGGTTTGTTCTTTTTCACATCCCTTGCATTTAGCACTTAAAGAACAAAATGTAATTGAATTATAGGATACTCAACAATTTTGCTATCTACCATTTTTCTTTCACCCCATTGTGAAACGAAGTGATTCTCAGGTGTTTGGTCACTTGCTCACCAGTACATACACTAAAAATGCAGAAAAGTGGATGTGCCATAGTTTCTGTAGATTCTTTATGAGGTTATGCCTGACAGCGTGACTGATTCAGCATGATTGAAGGTAGTAGGAAGGTTGACCTTTTACTTGTTCTTAACTATAGAGAGGATTGTGAGTCATTAAGCTAAATTTTTAGGTACTACATTAAAAAGCTAATGATATCACATGTAATACAATAGTCTCTTTCATAAACTGGATCATAGAATTTTTAAATATAATAATTCTTGATGTAAAGTTAAAGTGTTGTTGCCAACATTTATTTACTTGCTCTGAGTGACTTGAGAGAAAGAAAATAAATAAGTCTTTTTTTTTTTTACTTCTCCTTTCTTGCACAAATTCACAGACTTACATTTAACTTTTTCCTTAGATTCCCCCCCACCCAGTTTCCCTCCGTTTTGTGAAAAATTAAAGAAACAAAATTACATTAACAAGTATTCTTTTTTTCCCTCGGTTTTGTTGAGAGACAATAGACATACACCATCATATATGCTTAAGGTGTACAGCATGATGGTTTAGTTTACATATATTGTGAGATAATTATCAAAATAAGTTCAGCTAACATTCATTGTCTCATAGAGATACAAAGAAAAGAAGGAAGAAAAACCTTAAAAAGAAACTTTACACTCTTGTTTTTCCACCTGTACCTTTTAGGTTATTGTTACAATTTACAAATTTTTTTAATATTGTGTAACTAATAACAGATTATTGTAGCTATGGCTATTTTATTATGTTCTTTTCTTAACTTTAAAGCTAGAATTATAGGTGTGTTATGCACCATCATTAATCCGTTACTAAAGAACAGAATCTAACTTAAACTATATATTTACAGTTAATAGTGAATTTTATGCTATCTTTTTATGTTTTTATTTGTTAATTTATGTCTTTTACTTCCACTCAAAGACTCCCCATAGCATTTCTTGTCAGATAAATCTAGTGGTAATAAAGTTCCTCAGGTTTAATTTGGGAAAATCTTTAGCTCTCCTTTATTTCTGAAGGACAGCTGTATTGGATATAGTATTCTTGGTTGGTAGTTTTTCCTTCAAAAATTTGAGGGACACCTGGGTGGCTCAGTCAGTTTAGCTGCTGCCTTCGGCTCAGATCATGATCCTGGGGTCCTGGGATCAAGTCCCACATCAGGCTCCTTGTCCAGCGGGGAGCCTTCTTCTCTCTCTGTCTCTGCTTGCTCTCTGTCTCTGACAAATAAATAAATAAAATCTTTAAAATAAAAATTTGAATATATCACCTCATTCTCTCCTGGCCTAAAATATTTCTGTTAAGAAATCTGCCTATAGGGGCGCCTGGGTGGCTCAGTGGATTAAGCCACTGCCTTTGGCTCAGGTCATGATCTCAGGGTCCTGGGATCGAGCCCGCATCGGGCGCTCTGCTCAGCAGGGAGCCTGCTTCCTCCTCTCTCTCTGCCTGCCTCTCTGCCTACTTGTGATCTCTCTCTCTGTCAAATGAATAAATAAAATCTTTAAAAAAAAAAAAAAGAAATCTGCCTATAGTCTAGAGGGGGGTGGGGGTCCTGTTATATGTAACTTTTCTCTTTTCTCTTGCTGCTTTAAAAATTCTTTTTTTGTCTTTGACTTTTGACAATTTAATATTAATGTGTCTTAGTGTAGCCCTATTAGAATTCAATCTATTTGGGATCTTTTGGGCCTCATGGATCTAGATGTCCATTTCTTTCTCAAGACTCAGAAAGTTTTCAGTAATTATTGTTTTAAATATACTTTTCATCCCTTTCTTTTCTGCTCTGGAATTCCTAAAATATTTTTCCTTTTCATTGTTGCCTATATTTTCTATAAGCTTTTTAAATTCTTTTTTATTTGTTTCTCTTTCTTTTTGCTCTTCTGACTAATTTCTAACACATTGTCCTCCAGATCACTGATTCCTTCCGGGATTTCCCTGGTCAAGTCTGCTTTTGAAACTTTTTATTGAGTCCTTTGGTTCAGTTAATTGTATTTTTCAACTCTAGGATGATTCTTCTTCTTCTTCTTCTTCTTCTTCTTCTAATGTTCTTTATTGTTTTGTTGATTGTTTTATATTTTTCATGTATTTTTTCCTATGTTGTCTCTGTGTTTGGTAGTTCATTAAATTTTTTTAAGAGGGCTATTCTGAATTATTTGTCTGACAGCTCATAGATATCTATTTATTTAAGATCAGTTATTAGAGTTTTATTAGTTTCCTTTGGTAATGTCACATTTACCTGATTTTTCATGATTCCTCATTCCTTAGGTTGGTATCTGCAAATTTGAGTATTAGGGTTTCTCTTCTAGACTTTACAGGATTACTTTGGCAGAGACAGATCTACATCAGTCAGCTCAGTTTGGGTTTCCAAGTGTGTCTACTGATAATGTCTTTAGGCATGTAGAACTACTGTGATAGTCTATTTCTGGAGAATGCAACTCTTCAAGCTCTGAGATTAGGGATGGAAGGTTATGCCACTGGCTGAAAACAGTTGAATGACTCTTGGTTTTGTTCCCTACTCAAGAAAGTCCACAGGATGGGCTGTGTTGTTGCCTAGATTCCCTGGCTAGCTAGATGATCAGGAATGGATAATAAATTATAGATGGAGTATTGAATCAGTATCAGAGCAGAGAAGCAAAAGGGAACCCAGGGTCTGTATGGTTTGTTTGAGGATCTGGATTAGACAAGAGTGAGCATGAAATTTCCATGTTGGTGAGGTCAACATGCTACTCTGCAGAGAGAGAAAGCCACCAGCTAGACTTTCTTTTAAAATACCACTATACGCAGTGCTGTTGGATAGGCTGTGCTGTTTTTCATATGCTCTGGTTAGGTTCCCTGGTCAGGCAGGTGGAGGCTGTATTCAGGAATGAGTGGTGATGTGAATTAATTTCATTACCTGGGTACAGAGAGAGAAAGAGCTCTAAAGCCAACAAAGCTCTTTGTTATCTTAACTCAAGCCTTGGCCCAAGTTCCCTGGCTAAACAGATCCACAGGCTTTGCCCTTCTTGTGGTTCAAATGTCACTGTGTCACACAGCTTCCAGGTGTCCTCACTCATCCTTCTGTTTAGATGGAACTGGGAGTCACAGCAGGTAGGTGAATCTATGTTTCTCTTCCCTTGCTTGGGCAGAAAGGGGAGGGTCTAATCCAGGGAACTCTCAATTTTCCAAACAGGCTTTCTGGTTAGGAAGGGCTGGAAACTACCCTTAGCCTTGGTTATGAATTAATTCCCCTGCTTGTGCATACCATGGGAATTCTCTACCCCTGGTACAGGCTTTGCTCTGGAGGTAATCAACTTTGACACCCCGACTCTCTACTCAGGCATCACTGGGCTGCACAGCCCCTCCCCCCCCCCCCCCCCCGCACCCAGAATTCCCTCCAGCACCTCTGGTCAGATGTGGCAAGGAGATACTCTCCATAGTAATTGAGGTTGGGACTCAGTTTCTTGCTTGGGTGAAAGTAGACTAGTCTCTAGAGCTTGCAAACCTCTTTGTTTAAGGTTTAGAATCAAGCAGATCTGTACCCTGCCAAGTTCCCTGATCTGAGTGCATCTCTGACTTGGTTTTGCAGACAAGCAAAACTCACCAGTTGAGATTACTATTTGGATGCTGCATGTATGAACTTGGTCTGCCAAGATCCATGTACTGGTTATTGCAAGCTCCTCCCCACTTCTCCATCATAGTCAGAAATTTAGTAGCTGGGTCATACAGACTCCCTTGAAATCCTTGTGATGGAGATCAGAGTAGTGGCTCCTACTAAAGGAACCACACTGCTACTTTGGGGTGGAGAAGCTGTATTCTCCTTTTCCCATGGAGGCACAGAAGTCTCAATGGTGTCTTGTTCTTGAGTAGTTGTTAGCTGTTCTTGTGAAGGGGAGCTAAGTCAGAAACAACTCATGTTGTCATCTTGGTAGTGCTGCTACCTAGCAAGTACTCTCTTTTCAAGGTTATATGTGAGCATTTACATTATTTACCACCCTCATTCTTGTAATTTTCCAGGACTCTGTAGCTTCCAAGGAGGGTTTTTGTATTCGTTCTGACTTCTAATTTAAAATATTGGATAGCTAATGAGTTCTAATAACTAAACAAATACTGGATTAAGCTTTAGATAAATGGTTTTCAGAGAAATCAAATACTTATCTGTGCAGAGCTTGTGTCATATTTATTTTTGATATAAATTTTAAATCAATATTTATTGCATTTTAGTTATGCTAATTTTTATTTTGAAAGTCAAAAAATAAAAATAAAAATAACTGACAAAATCTCACTTTATTTAAAGTGTGGTGGGTAAAAATTGTTTTAAAGATACTTCAGAAAATAAAGGGCAAAAATATGGTTTTTCATGTATATATTTTATAACACAAATTCTGTTTGAAATATGCAAATATCACAAAAATTTTTATTCAAATACTTGTTATTCATGTGCGAAAGTAGCACAGATATCAAAAGTTCTCCGATCCATCTTCTGAGATCAAGAGTTGCACCCTCTACTTACTGAGCCAGCTAGGTACCCCTAATCTGTTTTCTATGAAAAGCATATTATGTTTTCCTTCCCTCTTTGTCTCTTTCTCTTTGTATTTATTCATAATCCTGTAAATGATAAACTTCAAGATGGGCAATGGGGAAACTCTTAATTTTCTAGACTGTATCTACCTTCAATAAAAGAAAGATAGAATCAAATCTTGATAAACCATAAGAAACGATACCATATTACAACACAAACTAGCTATAGTCTAAATTCTTTCTAAAGTATATTTAGTACTTTCCAATATCTAACAAAATTCAGCTAAAAGAAATAATACTGAAGAAGGATCATTCAATAGATACATATAGGACATCCATTGTTTTACTTAGTAAACAACGTACTCCTAAATTAATCTAGGACATTCCAAAGCGTGCTAGCCCACTTGTAGGATGGCACTTTCTGAATTGGATCTTGGTAGGAAGCCATGGGAAGAAAAGTATGACAAATAAATCTATGTAGCTCTTACTGCTGTTTATCAAATGATAAATACCACTGTTTATTCTCTACACAGTAGCCTTCAAAGAAATTTATTTCTCATACTATGATAAGGATGTTTGTGCTTCCTTCAGTGTTTGGTTTCACACTTTCTTAAAAACATTGAGAATCTAATCATAACCAATCAGCCTGTTTTCATCCTGTTTGATGTCCATTCAGAGTCAACTTTTAGAAATTGTACTGGATAATGACATACATTTTATGAGATAGATTCTCATTTCTAGCTCTTATTCTTTTCCTTGGCTTAATCTTGTTATGTACTTGTAATTTATTTTATTTTTCCTTATTTTGTATATATTTTAAGTTTCTTTAAATCTATTTTGGATCAAGATCCAGATGTACAGTATAAGAAAAGAGAAGAGGAGACTGAGACAACATTGCTTTGTACTCCTCCTCGCATGAGACATGATACCTTAAAATAGAGGAAATTGTAGAAATAGAATTGGTAGTTTCCCCTCCATGTACAATAAACACATTTTTTTCCCCCTGTGGAAACTTTAAGAATTTCTGTCAATTTGTTAAATGATACTCAGATTAACTTTCAAGAAAACTATGGAATTGGATCAAAATTGTTTAGTTTCAGATCAAAACAAAATTGGGAAGGCTTAGTGGTCAATTAATGGGTTTTATTAACTATGAATCTGGACAGACGAAGTTTAGGAATTAAAATTATGTGTTAATTAGACTAAATGTATGTACTTGAGCAATATCTGATTATTTTCAGTTACAGATTCTACCCCTCTTCCTACCCATGATTTTGGGTTTTTCCTTGAAACCCAGTACCATACTAGAAAAAATTACTTTAAGAAGTTGAGATATATGACCTTTTAACAAGATCTAAAAGCAGCGACTTTATTAGGTAATTGTTAGCATGAACCTTATTGATAACTAAGTTTTGAAAAAAAGACAAATGGTTTTGTTTGGGTGGGATCAAATGGATTTCATGCAGTTTATATTATTTTTCCCTCAAGATTGGAAAACCTTGGCTCAATTCCAAAACTATGAAAAAAGAATCAACTTCACTGTTGCAAATGCTAAAGCATTCATGAAAGAGATGCAGTCATTCAATTAAGTTGAGTTCAAAACAGGAGAAAATGAAAAACACAGCCTCTCAGACCACTCCCTCCTTCCACCTTCTCATATTGCAAATACAATATTTCCATTATCAGAAGATCCATTTTCAAGTAAGAGCTGCTGCTAAAACAGTCTAACCGGAAAAAAAAAAAAAAATGCTAAAACGGTAAAAGAAATGCTTTGTAAATCATCCTTCAAAAGCTGTCCTGGGAGGAATGTGATATACCTCAGCATCTTAAGTGTTTAGCAAATAATTTCAGCTGTGCGTTCTAAATGTAGCTCTCCCTCCTTTACCTAATTACCAAAATATGTGCTGCAGTTTGCAGAACTTCGCCACTGTCATAACTTTTCTTGAAGTTCAGCCAACCAATGATAATAAAGCTGTCATGAGATTAAAGGGGGCTGCAAGTCATTGCCTCTGACATTTATATGTAACATGGGAAATGCAAACAAGTATGTGGAGTTATTAGTAATATTATGGGCTTTGAATCCTTAAAATAGAGTGCTTAAGACATCTGCCTCTGCGAGGAGGGTGAGAATGAGGTAAATCCAAATCTCGTCCTCCTTTTGTTTAGACCAGACAACAGCCTGAAAAAGCACAGGGAGAAGCTTATTTCATTTTTTTCAGACAGTGTTAGTATGAAACCTATGCCTCAGATGCCCACCCTCAGAAGGAATAAGCTTGACTGTGGAGAGAAGAAAATTGTCAGACTTTTCATACAACCCTGGGGCCCCTTCCTGGCCTGGCCTCCTATAGATTTCAGCACTAGCTCGGGGCACAGAGCACCTCCCCGGAGTGTGGGAGAAGCAGCAGAAGTCCCCTTGGAAGGTTTGCTTCTATGTCCAAATCCCCTCGTTTGTTTTTGTTTAGTGAAGGGCACCAAATGGCCAAAGAGGGTTTAGAGGAAAAAAAAAAAATCATGCTATTTTAAAAACTATTGGGGAATCTCCCACTTTATCCTTGAATTTATCCCCATTTTAAAAAATCTTAAATCTCATCTTTCTTCTCAATGGTTGAGATGTATCAAGGAGAGAATTGTTGAAGGTCTGGATCATGTTTGTCTTTCAGTCCAATATGTAGAAGACACAATGCATTTTGTTATCTTTGGTGATAATGATAGATGGCCCCAATCTATCTGATTAGACTATTTGGGAGCTTTACTGCATCAAACACAAGCATACTTTAACTTTTTAAAATTCTTATGTGGGTGCTGATATTCAGGTACAATTTGGTCTCTGGCAATAAGTCAGGAAAAGAAGAAAAATAATGGTTATTTGTAGCTGATACTAAATAATTTGAGACCAGAGCCTTTTTAGGGAGTCTACGATAATACTGCACACAAGCCCTCCTCATTTGTTCGTCCCTTTCCTGTTCTTGGAAATAGCAATTTGGGTATGATTAGTGCAAGCATGAAAATTGCATAGGACAAGGTGCTGGGGAGTTATCAGGGGAAATAGGATGTGGGGGAAAGGGACTGGGAGCCCTAGAACATTTGGTCTAGTTCCAGTTCTGCTAATAACTATAATTATTACCAAATGAGCACCTACTATATCCAAAGCACTCCTGTTAGGTGCTACACAAATGGAATTGCACTTAATTAAGACTTAACTTTTATCTGCCATGATCTTACTTAAGAAAGCAGTGATTTTTTTTCTTCACATGATTAAACATTGCTGAGAGTAAGTTTTGCTTTAAATCTAAGTTCAGGACTAACTATTTCCACTTAGAAGATTAAAACAAATCTGAGTAATTGCTCATGTTTGTTTTATAAATACCTATTGTGAAGATGAATGAGCTAAAATGGACTTGAGTCTACCAGTGATGAAGGAGAAACCTGCTTCTTTGTAAAAGCCCATGAACGGTTCTCTTCATTAGACATTATTTTTAGTCAACTCAGCGTTGTATTGTGTCATCACTATAAATTAGCATGTGTCTATCTAGAAGAAATCCTTGAGCTTAAAATAGATCAGAGTAACAGAAATGTCATAATTTTCATAATACATTGAACATGTCACTTAAGATGGTTTTGTTATTATCACTGGTTTGGTATGTAAGATTAAAATTTTCCTGTGGTCTAATAAAATCTGGGAGGTGTTATATAGAAAGCAACTATTGGGAAGGTCTCATTAGTGATTGGCTTGTCAAATGGCCTCCTACAAACACATCCCTCCTCCACCAAAGATTTCTCTCTCTCTTTCTCTTTGTATGGAATGATTACTTGTCTACACTGAAACCTGTATGCATGTAAAATCATCCTACCTATTTTTTTTAAACTGATAGTGTTATTATCTTAAGAAACTACTGTCAATTGCAAAATTTCAGAGAAACTGAATTGTAACTTTGAATTCAAATTCTGTTTTAATTAAGAACAAGATAGTTCAACAAGGTATACAAAAGAGCTCACAACTATCAAATACTAATTATTAAAAAAGAAGTAATAGTTATTTTTTTGTATCAATTTAAATGAATTCACAGGGTTTTAAGGTATTCAAAGAAACATTGACGTGTACGATTTCAAACGTCTAAAGCAAAAGCCTTCTGAGCCTTCACCGGAGCAAGTCCTGACTTTGTCTGGCATGCCTGATGTGCATTTTCACATGACCTTTTCAGGGTTACAACTAAGACTAAGAAGTTTTACCAATAAGGGAGAAGAAAAGAGTCAGGCAGAGGAGCAAAGCAGAAGTGTAAATAGTGAATAAGGTTTGGAATGAAGATATTTGAATCTGAATAGTGAGTTAATGATTCAATTAGTTTTTCACTTTGTTAAACTACATTAATCCTTCTTTACCAGGTCCCCATATTAAAGCCCTTTGAAAAGAAAAATGCAAAGGATCTTAAGAAAAATTCTGAGAGCCAGAGCCTTTTACAATCATTAATGCTTCCCAAACACATGCCATCTATTGCAAACGATGTAAATGCGGGGCAGATATTGTTTTAGAGATCCCAAGACTTGAATAGGGATAATTCCAGTGGTCACACTGTAGTAGTGAAGAGGTTCCTAACTGAAGGAGATGCAGAAAATATGTGTTATGTTTTTAAACCATGGAAGGAGACAATTATTTTAAGTTAAAACAACAACAAACCGAGGAATAGGGGATTTGAAAATCAAGGATGACATCTATTATCAGAATACTTCAAAAATAAATAATTCTTAAATTAGAAAGGCAAAGGTGACAGAGATTTTTTGTTTTGTTGTGTTGTGTTGTTTTACATTTTTGTTTCCCATTTAAATTTTCAATCGGCTCTTTAAGTTAAAAAATAAATCCAGGGATTTAAAACTTCAAACTTAGATTATCACTGTCATTTTTGTCATCCGTATAATCATCACATCAAGTATTGTATTAAACATTCAGGCGTACCTGATGCTAGTCTAACAAGTAAAATGGAAGATCCTATCGTGAATATTTACAGTTTGACAGATGTTAAGTTGGTTTGCTAAATATGTTAAGGGTATGAACAGAAATGGAAAATTACTAAAGAAAATTAACCCATAGGATAGTGAAACAGGACCAAAACAGTCTAATTATATGGGGTCGAACTGCCAGTTGGAATTAATTACGATTCTGAATTTTTAACAGAAATGGGCTTTATTTCAAATTCAAATCTGAAACTCCAATTCTGTTAACAAATCTACGGTAATGGTCTGCTGGAAGTCACTTTAGCTTGGTTACTTTAGAACTGTGCTATAATTGCCTCATGCTTATGTGTGGATTTGTACATTAGACAAACATTTGTTTTCTTTTAGTGTGCTAAGCATTTTTCAGGGAAAGAGTGTTTATATCACTTATTTCCTAAGTTATTATTTCAGTTAACTGGCCTATAGTCAGACTAGTCCACTTCTAGATGATTGTAAAAGTTGGACAATGACTGTTTTTTCTGGCAAATGAATTTAGTGATAGAGATGATAGAAAGGAAGGAAGGAAGGAAGGAAGGGAGTAATAAAGAAGAGAAAAGAAAAGAAAAGAAAAAAAGAAAAACAAAGAATACCATGAGATTGACATGTTTTGAATAATAAGAAAAGTAATTCACTTATGAAAGGAGGTGTTTTTGTTTTTGTTTTTTAAATCTGTTTGGAATATCAGAGATGCTTTTTAATGGAGTCATTTTGTTTTAAAGATTGTATTCATTTATTTGAGACAGAGAGAGAGAGAACAAACAGGTGCAGGAGTGTGGGAAGGGATAGAGGGAGAAGCAGACTCCCCACTGAGCACAGAGTCTGCAGGGGTTGATCTCAGGACCCAGAGAGATCACAGTCTGAGCCTAAGTCAGATGATTAACTCACTGAGCCACCCCAAAACCCCTGGAGTCATTGTTATATTGCTTTTCAGTATAATTTTCACATACACTATCTGAGTTGAGCAAGAAAGTATTTTGTGTTCCACGGGAGTACCAAGATAAGAAATAATGCTTCGTAGATGTTAAGGTAGAGTCAGGGAAGATCAGGCATGTAAATGGAAGACCGAGTGAAAGGAGAAACAATTTAGGTGAAGTTGGATCCACAAGTGATTCATAATACACACACACACACACACACACACACAAGAAATGATGCCTCTGAGTTTACAAAACTAGGGATTAGAGTCAAAAACATGCACTCTGAAGTCTACCATCTTTGTGCGTATTGAGCAAGTCATTTAAACTGCCTGTGACTCAGTTTCCTCATCTGTCATGTGAAGATGATTATAATTCTACTTTTTAGACCCATCCTGAATGTAGAGGGAGATTAGGAACACAAAGTACTTAAGTCAGTGTCAACAATTTACCAACTGCCTGATAAATGTCAGCTATTACTATTATCAAGATCTTCTTGGGCTAAATATAACATGCAAATTTCTTAGTTTAGGGTTGAAAATCATGAGTCTAATAGGACATACATTGGAAGAGTGGGAGATTATTTGAGAGAACTCAGTGGAAAGTTCTTAGAGTCTTTTTCAAATATACATTGACAGTGGGTATATGCTTTTTAGTTAGATATGAAGAAATTCTGTTTACTTCATTTGTTAAGTTTTAGGAAATAACTTATTCCATTTCTCTTGATATCTTAAGAACGCTTTTCACATCATGTTTTTTCATCAGTTTTTTTTTTTTTTCAAATTTCACTTTTTATATACAAGCAAATGGGTAAATTAGTGATTTTAGAAGTTCAGATCTGTGCAAAACTCTAATCCAAACAAAAGCCTTTCTTCTTTAATGGTTAAGTTTGGGCAAAGAAGTTTCATCTAAGACTTTGCCAATACATGTGATTTTAAAAATACTTAAGAAGAAACTACTTCCCAGCATGTCTTTATATACCCACTGACTTTAATTGCCAAGTTAACTATGAGTTACAATCATTTTTTCCCCTCCTGATCATATATTTCCTATATCACCCATTATATAAAACTGACTGGGAATCTATGTTCCCCCTTTCTCCTGGCTCAAATATGGATTATTGCACTCCATTTTGCCTCATAACAGCTTTTTTTTTGGATCAAGCTACTTTTCTTTCTGATCCCAAAACCTAGCGTAAGATGAGTAAGCAACATGTCTTTGATCCCTACAGAGCAATTAGGCTGAAAAACACTGGATCGTGTTATTCTATCAATGCAGGGTGTAGAGCCTAGTTTATAACACATGGTTCCAACAAATCTTACCAAAGTATTCCCCAGAAACTCCAGTGCCAAACATTTACAACTTTCACCAAATTAATAATCCCGAGCTTCTTTGAGAAAACAATTAGAAATGTGGAACTGATTAACTTGCAATCAGTTTTTTATCAAAGTGACTTTAACAAAGGCTGAATACTTTCTCTTGTATGGAAAATTTTTTTTTTAAAAAAAGACACTGGAAACAACACAAAGGATACAGAAATCTATAATTGTGAGTGTTCTTTGAAACCCTGTAATACTTCATCAAAAGTTAACTTTTGTTAGGACTGCCATTTGCTAAACATTAAATCATTGCTGAAGAGTTTTACAAACAATGTGAATGTTGAATATTTGTGTTTTTTGCCCAAGGCAAGCACTTTATATCCCAGGCTAAACCTATCCCAGATTAAAACAGTTAAAAAAGAAAACACAGGCCCATCCTTCTTTTCCAAAAAGGAGAACCACATTCTTTTATTACTGCTAAGCGTTCCTCTCAGAATTAAGGGAAAAGCGCCAAGAAAATATAAAAATGGATAAGTTCAGATGGGACCTCAGAAATTTTCCTTTCTTCAGACCCTTGCAATCATAGTTCTGGTTGCAAACATTAAAGGAGCCCCAGTCACACCTGTAAGCAGCAGAAGTCCTCCAGTCTGTGTCATCATTTATACAAAAGCATCCCATGTATGCAAACTCTGCCTTTCCTTTCTCATTGTCTTCTCCATTGGCCCCTTTGCTGATGAGGTTTTTATCGCTTCTTTGGTGCTTAATAGATGAAAATCTGTAATTGTGACTTTTCATAACAAAAACAAAATCTGCTTGGATTTCAGGGATGCTGCTTCAGCATTTCTTCATAGCCACGTCTGGTTTCTGCTTCTGCCTATTCAACTAGTTAGTTGATTTGAGTATTTACGTTCAAAGCTGATCATTTCAGGGTGGCCCTTGGGAATGAATTCTCCCTCATAAATGGTCCTTTAGAGGAAGACACTGGTGAAGAACAAAAGGCAGTCCTTCTACAGATACATGCAGAGTATACAGAGTTTTTGCCTTATTTCTTTTAAACACGTTGTCCTCACAAATAATGTTTTCTGGTATCAACCTATTCTACATAGGTTGATGTTGACTAGTTGGTTGAATTCTTTTCTTCCTTGTCTTGAAAACTTACATTGGCTTTTCAGTTATCTCCTGGCAACGAGACATTTAGGCCCAGGCCTAGTGACTCACTTATCTACAGCCCCACGTGTTCTAGCAGCCTGGGCAAGTTTGCTTTACTTTAAAGACTCGAAGCAGGGGTGGATGGAGAGGTGACCAAAGCAAGATGTGTTTCAAAGGCGTTCTTGAATTCCACTCAGAATGCATTTTATTTCTTATTAATGTTGAACCTCAAGGCACATGTTCTTCCTTACCACCAGATAAGACTGACCCCAAAGGGTAGTCATCATCGGTGACCGCACTTTATAAAAATCCAAAGGTCATTTGAAGTTAAAGATCCATCAGAGTTCTTGAGACAGGCAAGGCAAGGTGGGCAGGAGGAGGTTCCTAATGCCTACAAAGCACTTAAGAGATGAAAAGCCCTAATGAGTTTTAACGATGATGGTGATAAGTATAATAACACACTCTTAAACATTTCGTTAGCTACCTTGTCCACTGCATTTTTGGGCTGTGGGATAAAGCAGTTTAGTTTGGGTAAAAAAAAAAAAAAAAAAAAAAAAAGTGGCACATTAGCTGAAGAGAAACTAAATGTGCTTAAGTCATGAGTAAGTACCCAAGCCAAAGTCTCAAGGACCCTTAATGTTCAGCTTCAAAGAAGTGAGTGAGATAAGCAAGATAAGCCTGGCCAGCCCCGGATTTATGGGAAGCACAGCAACCACAGTGCTACCTGCTCCATCGAATTTATGAGGAATGGGGGAAACATTTGTCATATTTGTCTATAAAACTATTTTTTGTTGTTATGACTGAACACAGATTTCTTTCTACAAATGGCGATCTGATTATTTATCACTAAAAAAGGTGTATGTTTTTTATCACATTAATTTTAGCCACCTGTCAAACCTTCCACTGTAGCATTAGCCTCCAGGATTATTACTGACCCCATCACTGGTAGGATCATGTCCCTTGTAAGACTACTGCAGGACTGAAACATCAGTGGCATGTATGAAGAGGAAAGCCTGTTATAATGAAGTTCAAATGTACGAGTTAAAATAAAAGTTAACAAAACTCTCTTAAGTTAATGAGTTAAAGATTTTTAAAAGGAGTGTTCAGCTTAGTAAACTTAAAACAACTTAGTTTTTAAACATCATAATTACGGTGCTGAATTTTAATAAAAATTTAATTTTTCATGATAATAATAATACTGATTTTACTTCTGAGTTCTGAATGTGTGAGTATACTTTATTGGCCAATTTACAACTAAAGGGAATTCTGTGAGTCTGTTTTCAAATACATATACACATTTTCAGGGATGAGAAGGGAATGATCCTTACCTGGTCCTTTCATGAAGAGGGTCATCAGTTAGTAAAACACTCCCGGTGCCTCACCTCCCTGTTACTTACCTGTGAGAGGTAGGCAGAGTATTGTGGGACTGAGAAACTTGAATTGAATTACATGGTCTGGCAAAAGAGCTAATGTCCACACAAAGGACTTTATCATACATTTTTTCTATGGCTTGATCTTGAACTTAAGGGATGCTGACACCCTAAAATATGTGTATAGGCTCTTCAGAAATCTTTAAGGCCAGGGATGCTACAGATATTTCAATAAATTGTGAGGCAATGATCTATACGTGAAAGAGCCCTTTTCCCCACAGGTCTTTATGCATTGGTGTACGGCACAGAATTTACTAATTTGAAACCACACAGATGCTGAGTTCTATATTGCAGCAGAGCACAGATGAGGTTCTAGAATGAAGTTGCTAATATCAAACATAGGCAAGCAGAAAAAAGGAGAAATGGAAAAAAGGGCTTCTTGATACACTGGTGGAGAAAGAAAGGCATCTCAGAAAGAACCATTGTTGCAAATTTATAAACACTGCAGGATATTTTCAATATCTCCAATACCACCGTCAGAGAGAGGAGACATGCTCAGATAGAATTTTCCCCAGACAAGACAACAGCCATAGTGCAAAAATTAACACCTTGCTCAGAGAATTCTCCCAGTTAAATAAATTCAGAGGCAATTAACAAAGACTGACTGGCATCCTCGTGAGGCTGTAACCAGGAAGGTTTATATTTGTCCTACTTCACTTAAACACTTCTGAGTCATTGCTACATCTTTGGGAGCATTTTTACTGTCTTCTAGGAATATAATTGCTTCTTGGACAATCACTGTGGAGGCCAGAATGGCTTCCGCTGAGGCCAGTGTTATGACCATGTTGCAAATTACATGAACTTATTAAGAGTTTCTAAAAAGTGTGGTATATTAGATTTGGCATTGAGCTAATTCAACTATCAAAATCTTTAAGTAGCACATTAAGAAAGCACATTTATTCCCATGGAAGATGGTGTATAGTTGGCTAAAGAAACTTTAGCTCCCTCTAAGCATCAAGAATCCCTATGGTAGAGAAGCACCTGGGTGGATCAGTCCATTAAGTGTCCAACTCTTGGTTTCACCTCAGGCATAATCTCAGGGTTGAGAGATGGAGCCCCACTTTGCTCAGTGCAGAATCCACTTGAGGCTATCTCGCTCTCCTTCCGCCCCTCCCCCAACTTGTGCATGCATGCTCTATTTCTCTCAAATAGATAAAATCTTAAAAAAAAAGGAAGAGAATCCGAATCCTTATAGTTGAAACATGATAATAATGAAGTGTGTGTGTGTGTGTGTGTGCGTGTGTGTAAGAAAGAGAGAGAGAGAGAATGGGATGGGGGGATAGATATCATGGACTTTTAGCTCAGAAAATAAAAATACTTTGTATATTAATTTCTTCTGGTCTTTGAACTTGGTCTTATATGTGGTTTTTAAACTTAACCTGAGAATGTGATAAAGAAAGGTGTTTTATTGACATGTGGGGCTTCTTTCTGACATTATATTAGAATGTGTTTATTCACATAATTATTAAAATATTTCTATATTATTAAACTTTATTTTGCAGAATTTCTGGTGAGATCTAATGGAAAATGTAAAGAGACATAATTTGGGATAGGAAATAGAGGAGGCAATGTACAGAGTATATTGTTTCCTTGGGTGCAGAGTAGTCTTCTAGTGGATTTAATGTCATGTTTAAAACTATAACCCTTTTTTTGGGCAAAATCTTAATTTTTTAACTACATATTCCCCAAGAAAACACACAGAAAAAACAGTGTTTTGCATGGACCCAGGAAGATGTCCTGAAACCTGTCTTAATATCCTCCTCTCCATTTGCTCAGGGCAGTAGGCACTCTCTCCTAGTTAAGAGACTAAGTGAGACAATAGCCTAGTAGTGGGTTAAATTGGGAATCTTAGGGAGGGTTACATTTAATTGCTCTTTCTAATAGCTCTTTACACCTAGAGATATATAATAATTTATATTATTTATATTATATTATAATATAAAATATTTATATAAAAATATTTATATTATATTATTATATATATCCTGGTCTTTCTCCGCCCCCTCCCCCATTCTCTCCCTTGCGAGTAGAGAGCTACTAGATCTGGGTGGTAAACTCAGGAAGAGATGGTACCCACAGCTCTCCTCTTCTTTCTTTGGGAGTGAGCTGCTCACAAGCACTTGATCTACTACACCATACACTGGGCCTCTTCAGAGGGGGAAATGTGGGGGAGGTGTGGGCATTTAAGGACCAGAGAGGACTGGGGAAGCAAGCCTAACTCTGATGGTCAGTATTAGGAGGCTCAGTGATGCTGCATTTATGTCACATTCTCTAATCTCAGCCTTACCACTAATGGATATATATATATATATATATTTTTTTTTTTTTTTCCTGCATCTTCCTTATTTTCTTGCTTTATTTCTCAATTTGCTTTGAGTTCGGGTGGAGAATAGGAGTGCTATTATTGGGCTCCCCAAACTTTCAACATTATATATGCCATATTGAAAATGTTACAAGTCTTCCATGCATATTCAGTAACAAAATTAAGGTAGAAAGCCTGTTTCTTGGGTTTGTACATTAATTTATGGTTTTGCCTGCCAAATCTATAAAATGGAACAATGCCAAATTTAGAAATTTTTCTGTTACAAAGAGAGGAAGACTACTTAGTAATTGGGAATAAAATGGCAAAATTATTAGCAGCAAGAGAAGCTGAATGCCCTCCTCAGATCATATTTCATTTAATGGCTTTCTTTCCAATATATGAAAAAGAGATTAAGAAATTGGTTCCCTAGGTTTAGTTTTTCAAAGAAAGGCTAAAAAGCAGAAAATTTAATGGAATATTTTGGCACTATTACTGATACACCCCTCCCCCATTTTGTTTCCTCCCCTGACTCTTCCTGTGCACAACCCCTCTACCCCAAGTATTAATATTAGCTAATGCCTATTGTGTTCTGACCACATTCAGGACAGCATGCTAAGTTCTCATACACCCATCATCTCACTAATTATCACAATTCTTCAAGTATTCTTCAATTCTTCAATTCTTCAAGCATTTGCTTTTCAGATGAGACACCTGAGGCTTTGAAAGGTTAAACAAATTGTCTGTAGTCACAAATGCAATAACTGACAGAGCCAAAATTCAAAACCAGGTTTGCCTGAATTGAAAACCCAGATACGATGCTGACTTTTGGATTCTGTTACCAATGAAATTAACATGTGCAATGGCTACAGCTGAGATTTCTTGCACCACCTGTGATGTTATTTTCTCAATTAAAAAATAATATCATCTGCATAATATGTTACTGCAGAGGGAGTTCAGCCTCTTTTGATAAAAGTAGGAATAACCATATTACATCTCAAGTCTCATTTCTTCTTGCCTCATGAAGGTTAAGGTACCACAAATTCTATCTCATGGATGTTATTTTTTTAAAGCTAGAAGAAAACAGAGTGACAGTCTCTGAGAGTTTATACTTTCCCTGTCTCTTTTCTAAAATAAGTCCAAGACAATTGTCTTGACTAGTTTGACACAAGATTTGTTCACAAGGATATAACTGTGTGAAATGAATATATAAGAATATCGCCCCCCAAATATAGAAGTGATTATAATACAAAACAAACTTTTCTAAGATTATTATAAATAAAATAAAATAAAATCAGGCAAAATCAGCATAACACAGGCAGTTGGCAATCTCTCCCATTTGTTCCACAACCAAATATAATAGAAGTCTAGGGCTTACATTAAAAATTTAACTTCACATATTTCATTCTTTCCTGAAGATGCATTTGCTCATCATATGCAGACTAATGGTTTACATGAAAAATGCAGTTTATAATGCATTATAGAATACCACTAAATGCTTTCCACTCTTAAAAATGTTTCCTTTTAATAACATAATTCAGCATACATCACTTAAACTCAATGCCTATGCTAAGTGTATACAGTTAATTTTGATTAGGTTTGTCACCTAACAGAGAATACAAGACATTTTTGATTTTGAATCAAAGTTGATTAAAAAAAAATCTGTTATGATAGGTGGGTGACACATATTTCATTTTATGCAGAGTTTGGGGGTGATACTTTGTTTAGTGCCTACATTGCTTATAGTGAGTGAGAAACCAGTTTTCATAAAAAATTCCCAGCAACATTTTGAGATATGTCTTATTTACCCCAACTTATAGAAAATAGAAATTTTAGCCCAGGGAGGTTACATAAAATGAGCAATATCACACAACGAGTTAGCATCCAAGAGGACCCAAGAAGTACAAATCTGGCAGCCCGGTCTATGCTTTTATTCACAAAGCTATTTTGCCTCACAGTCTGGTAAGGATTGAATCTCATTAACCTTTTCTTGGTAGTCTACTGTTGCTGCGTCCTTCAGTTCTTAATTGCAGAGTTTCAATTCTTAGGAGGTTTTTCTTTTAAGTGTAATTTCTTTTTCGGCTTTATAATCTTCCAGTTCTATCCCCAGAATTCTTGTAACTGCTAAACTGGATTAAAGACTAGAATTTAGATGAGATTAAAGATTAAGAAGCTTCAGGATAACAAGATAAACATTTAATAAGTTTTGTTTTCAGTGTAGAAATATGTAGAGCTTAAGCATGCAGAGAAATGAACAACAGCAATAGGACAACTGCTTTGGACCTGTTATGAGTGTAGGACAATTTCAGTATCATAACAATTAAGCTATTTTCTCAGGCTGCAATTCAATCTCTTAGAATTCCATAGATGTCTACACACCTCTAGGGTCAGTGAACTTAATCTCCTCAAAGATAAAGGAATGATGGCCCCTGAGAAATGATTTTTAATTGTCTTAATCCTGTAAGACTGTGCTATAGGTATGAAAACATTTCTTCTATTATTATCAGTGAGTTTTCTTTTCCTTTTTGTAATTGTTCTCTACTTAAAAGATTCAATTATAGAGTCAGCTGATAAGAGAGTTTTGCTTTAAATTTAGGAGGTGGTTGTTTGAGAACCCTGGGATCAAGTTCTTTTTCTTGAGCTTTTAATTAAAAAATATAACATTTAACTATCCATACACTCTTCATGGAAAAATAACTGAATGCTTTCAGTGGATTATTTTTGTGTTTCTGTGTAATTGTAGTGAAGTCTAAAATAATAGCATTGTTTATAATTTCTTTGTTTCATTATTTTCATCGTTCAGAATTGTTGTATTATTTTCATATAACATTAGCTAGACCTTGCAAGGGCAATGCTTACTAGTAATGGTGAGAGCAGGTATCCTTATTTCTAACTTTTATCTTTTATTTCCAACTTCCTAAGAGAGCATTTCTATTTTTCTAAAATTAGAAATGGATGTCAAAAAGATCTACTAAGATAATCATTCTTTCACTTTAAATCTCATGTACAGCCACAAGCTACACCAAATGTTAATTAATATGCTATTTCTGGGGTGAACTAACCCTGGCCATGATGTAATAAACTTTTAGTCTTTTCCTAGGTTCAAACTATTAATATTTCACTTACTTTTTTTGAAAATTTTTAGAGATTTTATTTATTTATTAGAGAGAGAGAGGAGTGGGAGTGGCAGGCAGAAGGAGAAGCAGACTCCCTGCTGAGCAGGGAGCCTGATGCAGGGCTTGATTTCAGCGGCTTAACCTACTGAGCCACCCAGGCACCCCCTCACTTATTTTTTCCCCCTGCATTTATTCACATATATGTTTGAGATGAAAGTTGTGTGTGTGTGTGTGTGTGTGTGTGTGTGTGTGTGAATGTGTGTGTCACATGAGATGTATTCATGCCCTTTGGTAGGTTTTCATAGCAGAGTAATGTTAGAGCAGGTTAAAAGATTAAATGATTAAATGATTTTTTATGCTATGGAATAACTGAGATGATAATAATTAACAATTCCATGAAGTTTTGATAAACCTCACCTATAAATCTACCTTGATGTGATGCCTTTTTTAGTAGACCCTTGGCTACATTTTTACATTTCTTCTGTGTTTATTGGTCTATTTTTATATTTAAGTTTTGTATTTTTATTTTCTTGGACCAACTCTGATCATTTACATTTTCATGGAAAATTTTCTAATTCATTTATTTGTCAAATATATTGAAATGAAAGTATCCTGATTAGTCACAGAATCTTTTAATACATTTATCTCCAACTTTGTCCCTGTTCCTCTTATAATGTTATGCCTATTCATTTTTTAATTATGAGGTCTGATTAGCAAAAAGGAAAAAGATCTTTTAAAAATTTTTCCATTTTATGAATTTGTATATTGTAATTAATCAAATTAATTTGAGGCTTTCATTTTTTCCCCCTAGCTTCTTGCATTATATACTTTGGTTATTACTTTTTCATCCTTCTTATTTTCTAGTGAATATAATATGTCATTTTTCTGCTCTTCTGTCAGTTGACTAAATCTCATGCTTAGGTCATCTGGAATTTGAATTCCAATTTATTATTTACTTTTTATATAGTGAATCCACAAACGTTATACTAACTGTTATCCTCTTTGCTTCTTTTATTTTGTTTTATATTCCACACCATTTTTCTTGTAATCCATGTTTTTCTTTTCTTTGGATTCATATTTAAATTTTAATTTGTTTTATTTTGTTACTCTTTCAGAATTGTGTATTTATAAGAAACAAAATAAATTATTTCATTTCAAAAAATGTATGCATTTTATCTTTGCACTTGAATGCTGATTTAACTTTCATGGGACTTGGGATTTAAAATCATTTTTTCCAGGAATTGTTGTTCCCTATGTCTTCTTATATATTACCTTTGTCTTATAGTCTCTAGTCAGTGAGAACCAAATATTTTCTGATTATTAATCTTTAGTAAATAGTCTTTACATTTTTATATCAATGCTAAGCTTTAATACACTTTTTCTATTGTTTATTTTAAAATTCCACTCATGTATTTTAGTATCATTAATTTTTTTTTTCCATACAAATTAGTGAGCCCTTTTGATCTTTGTTATCTTTTCAACTCTAGGAAATTTTTTGACAATATTCATTTTTTTCTGTTAGTTCACTTTTTACTTTCTTCCATGCATTGTCTCTATGCTTTCCTCCCAGAAATCTTACTGTATGGATGTCAAATCTTCTAAATTTATCTTCTGAATCTCTTGAATTTTCATGTTTTTCAACCCTATATCTTTTTATGGTTTATTGCAGAAGATCATCTTTACCTCATTAACTAGCTCTTTTGTTTGACCATTCTGTTTTAAACTTGTCTTTTTCATGCTCATTTTGCTAATCAAACAATTCAATTTCCAACATTACTAATTATTTCTTTTACAATATGTCTGTATGTATTATAGATGCAATATCCCTAAGGATAACCTTTTTTTTTTTCTTTTAAAATTTCTCTCTTCAAAAAATACTTTTCAGTTTTATACCTCTTTGTCATGATGCTGACTTTCCTTAAATGTTTTTTGATGCTTGGTTGTCTGTAGTTTATTGTAAAAGACTTTTTGCCTGTCTTTGGATACCAGTTACAATTAGAGGAATTTACCTGACTGGAGAGAAAACACAGACATGTTTGTGGTGGCAGGAACTGATAGTGGGTGTTCTGGGTTTTTGTAATGCCAGGAGAGTCCATGGCTACTTGAGCATGTTTATTGAAAAGTTCTATTATCTTTACAATAAAAATTAACTTAATTTGTATGTATTTAGCCAAAATATCCATTGAAGATAATTTAATGAACCAGAATACAAACATAATTTAAGATTTAGTTTTGTACTATAATCAAGTGTTAAAGCAGAATTTACTATAAGTATAGTAGGTAGATAGTCTCCAGGTTTTAGAATTGAAAATAATTAAGTCTGAATCTTAAACACTAATTCTCTCTATATTTCTAGCTCTGAGAATTTGAGCAAGTTACTTAACTTTCCTGGGTCTGTTTTCTTACTGGCAAAATGTGCTTATAATAGTAATTAGTCAATATTTGGTATAAAATGAAAAGGTATGTGTTATAACCACAACAATGTGTAAACCATATTTGGTGCTCAATGTTAGTTACCATACATTTAGGTAGATGAAAACAGCATAATCTATATAAGAAAGTGGTCTTTCTCAGCTTGGTGAGTAAGAACAGTTCTCCCATTATGAATTTATATTAAACTCATAGATACATCTGTTATTATATGGATAAAAGGGTTTAATTCTTTAACATTTATGACTAGAATATTGGGAAAAAAAAAGAATAACTACATAATTACCTGTCAAAACCTGGCTGTCAATTTATAAAAGCTAGTTTCTAGATATAAAAGTTATTCAGCATATATTTAGTGAATGACTATTATGTTCCAGGCGCTGTTCTGAATTCTGGAAGGGTGATGTATGAGTGTGTGTTCTCCTTGATTTAATTAAGATACTGTTTAGAAAAGATAAAAAGTAGATTCCAAGTTTGCCATTATTCCTATAAATAGTATGTGATCAGATTTCCAGTATCACATGAGGGATACTGGAAATGCCCCCCTCCCTAAAATATTATCCGATATTATAAATAGATATTCACCAAATATTATGTTTTATAAATACCATGAACTCATTCTGTTGTGTTAAGCTTCACCATTGCATGCTCACATTTATAAAATGTAAATATTTAGTGAAATGCTGAAATATAGAGTAATCACAGGTTAATGCTAATTGATTTGCCATTTAATTATCTTTCCTTATGTCAGTGGAGACCTAGGGAAGACTGGAGGCATTAAGTTTTGGAGGAAAAAAAAAGCTGAAAATCTGTAATGAAATGAACAAAGGAGATACAGCATGGCCCTATGATGGTTGCAAGAATTGTATTGAAATACAGATTTTACTTAACTCATAATTACTTTACTGAATTGTTTCAGAGATCGAGTCCATGTAAGGCTCATACATGGGCCTCTTTTCCTTACTTCTGCTGGCCACCAAGGGATTAGAAGATCCCATTCTCATTTTTGACCTTTTATCCTCTGTCAAAGCACATGGGTTTATTTACCCCTTTAGAGTTCGCTAAAACAAAAGTAACAACCTCACTCCTAGCCTTAAAACAGGGGATTTATTAGATTTATTAGAAAGGATACCATGCAGTAGAGATAAAATATGTGGTTAACTGCAGGCAAAGCAATTCCAGATGCCGTCAGATTGGCCATTTGGCCTCCTTGAAGGGTCATTCATCGGTTTCTGCCCCAGTTGTCATAGCTCTGCCACCATGTCTTGTGAAGGGCAGTCAGAGGGCTCAGAGGATAACACTGCAGATCTAATTCCTGATTTGGGTGGGGCCCCATAAGGTCCTTCTGGGCTGGGGTCCTGCTTCTCCTGTTCTCCTCCCACCACTGTCACACACTTTGCTAAGTATGCACTGCAGTCATTCTCCACATCAATAAATGTGTGAGAACTGGAGCAAAAAGACCATTATTTTCTGGGTTTTTGAAACATAGGAAAGCTGTGAGCAGTTACCTTCCACCCAAGCAGCCCTTCTTAAATAGATTGTGGATATAGGGAAGTGCTAGGCAGCTGAGATTGCACAATTTATCCAAGGAGCACAAGATTCAGAAGGACAATAAATCATTGTTCCCATAATCTCTTCAGACTAAAACCAGGACATTTCTCTGTTTACAAAGGCAGACTTATTTGGTAAGGGCCGGAGAATGTAGCATAATGAATGTTTTAAAGAAAAATATCAGTGTGTGTTTGATAAGTATTTAAAATAGGCCTCTTGGATGACTTCACATGTGTTGTTTGCCATCTCTCCTTGTCTAGAAGGAAGCGTGTATCAAGGGCTTCCCATTCTAAAGAAGAGTGATACAATGGACATAGGAATAAATATCTGTTGGTCTAACCTCCTTAAAACATTTCCTTTCACATCATTTATAATTTTGATTTGAATGTTCTAAGATATGCCACAGATTTAAAGTGCTTACGGGAATTATGATGACTCACTTTTCTTGCTTGCTATTAATATTTTTTCTTGTAAAAATATAGTTCACTTGTTGTGTGAGTCATAATAGTCCAGATTATGCTGCATAACTGAGATCTCAATGAATTAGCACACAACAACTCAATGTAAACTCTGCTATAAATACCAAGGTTTCCTGGGGTGACTCCCCCATGATGAATCAGGAATCCAATTTACCCCCATCTTTGGCTCCATGAGTTTAGCATGTGGCTTCCAGGACATCACAGCAGAAGCCAAGAGTGAGTATAGACTCACCAATTCTCTTAAATGTCTGAACTCATAAGTGACACACATTATTTCTCTACACAGTAAAGATTATATAATTCCACCTAACTGAAAAGGATGGGGAAATGTGAGGCAGCATACAGTTATTTGTTAAGTGATAAATGCCTCTACCTTACTTGGGCAAGATGTTTTTTGCTCCTTTGCTCCCCAACATTTATCATATCCTTAAACCATTTTTCCATGTTAGTCTCATTATTTATATGGGGAAGGATAATAAGTTGAGAAACTTGCCCATCAATCTATTTATAGAAGCCAATCATTACCAATGACAATTCGTAATGCGATAATTTTGGAAAAAAAAAAACAAAAAAAAACAGAAAAAAACAACCTTTTCCATGTGATTCTATTCTGTAAGATATATACTTCCAAATAACAGAAATGAATGATGATCAAAAAGAACATCTGGAAATTTATTTTGAATGTTGAAGATTAAGAGGATAGACCCCAAGAAATAAGTCTCCATTGCTCTCTTAAAAAAAAAAAAAAAAGAATCAATTCAGTTTTAAAATTCTCTTACTCATGGAAGTCTGAGAAACTCTCTTTTACTTATCATTCTTGATGATTCACATTTATATAGATGATATCTTGGCTTTCCAGCTTCTTATTATCTCATTGTCAATGATTCTTTCCTTCAACCAAATTATGAACACATTTCTGTGGTCTCATTCAGTGGATTGTCAACACCAGAATATATACTACATGAGAGTTCATAAATGTAACATTCTTAAGGTACTCATGCAACTTATTCAAACTCAGAAAATCTTGAGAATGAAAGGATATGCTATTCATCATTTTACCAATCATACACTAGGACAGCAAGTGGAAATATCTTACATATTTGATTCCTCAGCCACATCTTTGTATCTCTTCACTTTAAGGCTGACTGCTATACTCTAAGACCTCATCACTGAGTTTTTTTAATCAATTAGCTCTATTTCCTTTCTATTCTTCAGCTCCTCCTGCATTTAATTCTCTCATTACTCCTAGATTCTATATTTCATCACATTCATCTCCCTGATTCTAATTTTCCTCTATTAGACTTGGGGAGAAGAATCCCAACTCTATATCTTTTCAACATCTACCTTCTATCAGTATGGTCAGCTCTACTGAAGAAAATAACACATATCACCATCACTTCGTGATCTCTAACCTTGGGCCTTAACACGTTGCCCAGCAGTCCTACTTTTCATTTCTCTTCTGAGCATCTAAATGACCTCCACGCCACTAAATCCAAAGGACATTTCTCCCTTACCATCCTTCTTATCTTCTCTGTTTCTCCCAGTGGCTGACAACTCCAAAGGGTCACTACAATTTCAGAGGTCCCTGTGGGAAACACTCATTGAGAGAACATCAGCCCCATTTCTCCTTCTGCCAATCCGGCACCCTCCTTTTCATTATACAATGCTATGCTTCTGGATACTCATCTCCCTCTCAGTCTGCTTTCCAGGAATATGCTCTGTGATACTGGCTTAACCTCATTTTTCAGGTCTCAGTTTAATGCTCTTTCCAATGATAGCACGTTCCTCTTTGTCCATTCTCATATATATTCCAAACTCTCCCACAGGAATGTTTTCGCATGATAATCTATTGTTTCTGCTTACAATTCTTATCACACTTTGTTACTATTTATTTACATTTCTTATTTATTATCTCTTTCTTTGCCTTCTGAGGAACAGGGAAGGAGCAATGCTTGTTCTATTTTCCAGAATATCTGTCCCCAGTGCCTAGCACAGGCCTTAAGTATTTGGGGGAATGATTACCTTACCAGTGCTGATTGCTGGCACCCAACATATTTTCTGGGTATGCAATATTCTGAAATAGGAGATAAGAGGAAGAGGAAATAGGTAATTGGGAGGAGGAGAGAATGCAGTCTAGTTGTTTGTTTATATCAGAACTATTTTGCACATAATGCCCATTAAAATCTTGCAGAATACCAGAGTCTTTGTAGTATAATTTAAGCAGCACAGAGTTGAATCTCTAAGTGCGTGTTATATTAGAATACTCAGACAATGGACATAACTATCATCTCTTTTGAAGGATTAAGCCTATATTCTTTCTGAGTAAAGGAAATATTTCCCATATGTGCTATATGTAGGAAAAAAATTACAACCAGCAACCTGCATTAGTGATTAATTGGATCTTTTTCAGTAATTAACTATTTATTTTCATTAAGTAATGTACAATAACAATGGCAATAAGTGTCACAGTTTGGGCAAAACATATTTTAATGAAGTAATTTGTATCTTGTCCTTGACTGATTAGACAGTAAATGACACAAGAAGTTTTAGAGAATTTTCTGCAGAAAAAGTGGAAAATAAAATATTCCTGATAGACTCAAATCATAATAATGTATAATTGTGTTTAGTGCTTTTTGTTACATGATGAGCTTCTTAAAGGTGTTATAAAGACTTGACTCATTGTTGAATCTCCAAATAAGCCCAATATCTTCCCTATAGTTAGCATGTATTTAATGTTTATTGAATGAACATACTAATAAATCAATTAAAAACTATATAAATGCATGTGCTTTCATATGCATTATTTCATTTTATTCTAACATTAGAATTGTGATATAGGCAGTGCACTTGTTATTAAATACATTTAACAAAGAGAGAGTTGCCTTGCAACTGGAGAGAGAGTTTAAGGAACTCAATGTTTTCATCAGGAATTGTTGGGTGAAATGCACATAACCTCCTTCAGTCTAGCTCAGGACGAAAAGGAAGTTTTTCCATGGACACAAGGAAATATGGAAAAATGGGGCTGGAAATAGAGTCAGGACTCATGCAGTTGGAAAGTCACTAGAGAGTTCTCTCTGTCTCTCCGCATCTCTGTCTGTCTCTCTCACTCTCTAGGTACATGCTCTTTTATCTCTGCTTCTCTTATTCCACCTATTTCTTCTCTCTTAGAACAATTCTCTGCTTTCTCTTGGTTGCTATTGCTCAATGACTTTGGCTTTCTGGTATATTTATTTGCCTTGCCATGGTTCCAAATTGGGCTTTGATGGACTCCATATAACTACAGGCTACTACCATTAAAATGAAGTCTTTTGATCTAATTATGGTAAGAAAATCTGTGACTCTTAGACATGTCAATGAACATGAAGAATGTACTATTCAGGTATAATTACCCATGAAGCTGAGTCTATAGAAGTGCCCCTTCTCTGGTCTGAGGGTAAGACACACACACTGGTCAAAGTTCAAACTGCTACAAAGTCACCAAGTAAACATTGCATGCACAGATTTCAATTCCTGGCTTAGTCCGCATTCAAAGGTAGCATGGGTTAATGAGCAGTAACTGTGTGCCTGGAAATGTGCTATGCAAAACGCTAAGCAAATGCTTGGCAAAGCCAGACTCTACTCCTGTGCTTATTAATAGAGTAAGGGAGGTAGGGAGTAAAGGTGAGATTAAAAAGAAGGTTATAGGGGCGCCTGGGTGGCTCAGTGGGTTAAGCCTCTGCCTTCAGCTCAGGTCATGATCTCAGGGTCCTGGGATCGAGCCCCGTATCGGGCTCTCTGCTTGGCAGGGAGCCTGCTTCCTCCCCTCTCTGGCTGATGCTCTGCCTACTTGTAATCTCTCTCTCTCTCTCTCTCTCTCTCAATCTGTAAAAAAGAAAAAAAAAAAAAAAGAAGGTTATATGTGATAAGTTTAATGAAGAAAAGGTACTTGGGAGCTTTGTGATATAGGCAAGAGACAACCCCAAGGTGGCTGTTACAGGGTACACAGAAAGGAATGTTAGAGCTGATATATTAGAAGGTGATGGATTTTGAATGGGGAAGTAACATGACAGTGCTTTATTTTGAAAAACTTACCCTAAAGGCAATCTGTAAGACAGACGGGAGGCCAGCAAGTGGGAAGGAGAAGAGTGGAGGTTATTTCAGCGGTAACTGGGATGTTCAGATGAAGCCATGCAAATTAATGAGATTCACTGAATGATTGAATGATTTCCACAGGATGCCCTGGCATACTGAGATCTAGTGGACAATCTGGTTGAGGCTCCTTTCCTCTACTGAGTGACTATAATCTTATTAGTATTATTAATAAATGCTGTGAGGTAATATGAACAATTTACTAAAAAATTCTCACAGAAATCCAGAAGGCATTGAATCACAAAGTCCTTGTTGGGAGGCAGAATGTTTAATCATTGTTGATTCCAACAGAATTTTCAGAATAAAGGGTTTGAGTGTTAGTGTAAATTTAATTTTCCATAATGCCAAATAACTTTTAATAAAGTTGTGTTTCCCAAATTTATTTGCAGTTATTTATCCTCAAACTTCTAAATAAAAATTTGTATGTGTACATGACGCTTGAAGTTTACATTTTTTTTTTTGCAATTAAACCTGACCTTTACTGAGTTAGAGTAGAAATTTACTTCCAAAAGATTATTTTCCATTAGATCAGACTTCTCTAGAGAATTTTTTCCCACTGAAGCAGAAAGCAGATTGCTCATTGTTGTTGTTAGTGAACATATTGTAAACCTTCACACTAATCATAGAAGAATTATGTCAATATTTTGCTATCTAAAAAACAACAACAAAAAAGCCATTGTAGTATTTTGGGTCAAAAGCTTTCTTATTAAAAAGTGCCAAAATATGAGATTCCACAATTAGAGAGTAACAGCTGCAGTTGAGCTTTTTCAGGCTAATGGATAAATAATCTGTTGTCAGAATTAATTCTTATATAAGCATATGCATTTAGACGATAGGCCAAAGTGACTTTGAAGAATCGTCATGGTCTACTGGATAATTAATGCATATAAAAATAAGCATGATATGCAAAATTACATTTATCTAAATGGCTAGAAATATGCTTTAATTCTATTTAATTTAGTACATATTAATATATTTACTGAAACCTGACCTTGTCATTAGATTATGCAGACTTATAGAAAAATGTAAAAAAAAACCAAAACACCTTTCTATTAAAGTGGATTTACAATGTGAAATATATCAATTGAGTTGCATAAGATCAAGATGGCAACAGAAACGAAATATAACCAAGATCAATAAATCAATCAGCAAATTTTTATTGATTGACAATTCGTGCACAGGAGTGTTTTCTCACTATTAGGTACCATTTTTAGAATAAGAGACAAAATAGAAACACCAAAAATAGTTGGATTGTAATGTAATAAAATATATGTGTTCCTAGCTCAGTGCTGACAAACTTGATTTAATGTAAATCATATTCTGCTGGGAGTTTATAAAAAGGGCTTGAAAATATTTTATAGGAAGGATTACTGTAACTATCAAAAGAGATATTTATGCTAAAGAGCTTTGAATAGAAACTACATATAAATATGAGACATTTTATATTAGAAAAAAAATGCATGTTTTATTGAAACTTAGTTTCTTCCTCATATGTCATGAGTATGACTTGGCCCTTTCATTCCTTACATGACTATGTTTCTGCACATTTTCTTTTTTTTTGAGTTAGACTTTTGCTTTTAACTGTTCATTTCACACTGCTCATCATGTGCTATATTAAAGGGTTCTAGTTACTCACTTTCCTCAAGAAAAATGAATAAAAAATTCCTAGTTTCCTCTAGAAAATAAGAATTCTTTTTCACTCATAAGGGATTAAACACGTCAAGAAATATTTAGTTTTCTGTGACATGCCCCGCACTGTGCAACTTCTCAAGCACACAAAGATGGAAAAGCATCTCTTTTCTTGAAGGTGTCTAATGGAGAGGAATTCTACTGTGAAACTAATCTTTCTACTAGTTTAGGTCTTAGAGATATCTTTTTTCACAAAAACAATGGCTCCAAAATGTAGTATTTTTCTCTTGGGCACCAGTTTACGCCAAGACTTTGAAAGAGTCAGGGGCTCACACTTATGTTTCTGTAGCCCTTAGAGCCCTCTACCTTCTCACCCTCCAACCTTCACTGTCTTTATAAACTCACTTCTTGCTCATCATTCAGAATATAACATCCTCACCTCCACTGTGAACTCCCAGAGCTTACTGCGGGTTTCCTGGCATTTTAAAACTGGTAATGATTGTTTAATATCTGCCTCTGCTGCTCTAATGAAACTGCATGGGAACACGGATCATGTCTGTGTTCCTGTCCACTGATTCCCTGGTTTCTAGCTTGATATAAGGCACAATGTAGATGCCCACTAAACATTTCCCAAATGGACAAAATGGCACGATGGGACAGAGTAGGCACATAAATGGAAGATCACATAAATGGAAGCCAGACTTTCATAAAAGGCAATGTGTTTTTTATAATCTGCAATTCCAAAGAAATTGCAAATAAATTCCTAAATTAGAAGTTGAATGCAATTGTTTGAGTAGTTGATGGAGCTCATTAGTTTCATTTATTTGTCTTATATTTTAATATTATTTAAGTATTTATTGAACATTCACCATGTGGTGTGCCATTCTGCTGACAAAAATGAATATGGTAACTCCAGCAGGCCACAAGAAACTCAAAGCCTGGAGAAAGACTAATGATCATTACAACTTAATACAAAAACTGCTTGAAAGTAATATACAAATTGTTCTTGGACCCAGAAGAGCTAATAATCAGTCTGAAACTTGTAGAATCAGGATCTCACCAGTCTGGCTACAAAGGAAAGTAGACTTGAAGCAGAGAGAATGATATACGCATAGGCCAAGAGATGCATTCCATTTGAGAGTTGTATGCTCAATTTCTATATGCAAAGAAGAGCATGGCAGGAGTACATAATTAAAAAAAAGTGGATGCAGCTTACTATATGATAAATGTAAAATGAAACTATAAAAATAGGAATAAAAGAATGTTAAGATGTGATTTAAGTAAGAGACAGACACAGAAAATCCAAGAAAAGGAATTTGGTGTAAACAAACATTAAACTTAGCTCTGAGTTTTCTGGCAGCAAAAATAAAAATTTAATTTTCAAAGAAGGAAACAAAATCTTTACTATAATACAATTAATTCATTAGGGAGTCTAGCTTTACATTAATATAAATATAAAGAATCTATGGCATGAATCTTCATTCATCATTGTTTAATATAATGGTCTATGTGTGCAATTAAAAATTTTAAAGTTATGTTGAAAACTTCTCAATAGGCACACTTAAAAAAAAAACTTCCTTTAAAAAGTTATATCCTTTTGCCATCTGAAAAGATGATACCTGCCATTTGCATCAACATGGATGGAACTGGAGGGGATTAAGTGAAATAAGTCAAGCAGAGAAAGAAATTATCATACGATTTCACTCAGATGTGGAACGTAAGGACTAGTGCAGAGGACCATAGGGGAAAGGAGGGATGTGGTATAGGGTAATCGGGTAATGGGTATCAAGGAGTGTATGTGCTGGATGAGCACTAAGTGTTATATGCAACTAATGAATTGTTGAACACTACATCAAAAACTAACAATGTACTAAATGTTGATGAATTGAAAATAATAAAAAAATCCAAAAGGGAAAAAAAAGTTATATCCTTTTTCTGATTATAAACTAGTGTAGGCCTGCTATAGAATATTTGGATGCTACGATAAAAAAAATGAGGAAAAAAATAATTTCTTAAAATCATACCACCTATAGATATCACTCTTAACATTTAGATATATTCATTTTTCATCATTTTTCTATGAGTAATAGCTTTATGAACATCTACATATCTACAATTTCCAATAAACTGATGGCTGACTTTTCAGACACCCCTAATTTTGATCCAAATTCAATACCTTCAAAAATACCCCTCCAAATCCAAATCCTAGGGAACATACGTTTACAATGAAAATTTTTAGAGAATATGCAGAAGACTCTTCCATAAGAATCTTTACAACTTTACTAAAGATTGGTGGCCTCACAGGCATGAATCTTACTGCATGGGACATAGCATTTTGCTCAGTACATTCACAGTGGATGTCCTCTACCAAAATTGCTTCCCCCCTTTCCTATTGCACAATAGTCTCGATATATGAGACTCAGAGGTCACAAACCATTGCTACAGAATGATTTTGCAAACACACACAGATTTGGTCTATACACCAGAGGCTTGCAAATTATGGGAAATTATACAAATGTTCATGCTTCATATAAAAATCCACATTTCTACCTTCTCATCTTCAGACACATGATTTTATTGTCTATAACAATAGTCACAGTAGGAATGTATAAAAATATATTTAACCATTCCCTTGTTCTTGGGAATAGCAAAAGATTTTTATGTAGATTTTTTTTTTTTTTTTTTTTTGTCTGACAGTAATATTGTTATGAAGAAATCCTTGTATACAAACAGTTAAAAGCAGCTCTGATTGCTTCTTTAAAGCTCTTGATTACTTATTAGGAAGTTAAGTCAGTGCCTAACTTCCCACATTCTTGCCAGCATTGTATTGATTCCTATTTTAAAATATATGTAACACAACCTTATACATAATCATTGGTTTAACCTTATTACTTATGAAGCCTCGCCTCCGCCTCGCCTCGCCTCCGCCTCCCCTCGCCTCCGCCTCCCCTCGCCTCGCCTCCGCCTCGCCTCGCCTCCGCCTCGCCTTGCCTCATATATGAAACCATATAAAATCACCTGTACCTATATGCTTAGAAAAATATAAAAAGTTATGTATAAAATAGTAATTATTTCTGTCTGAGATACAGTAATCCTTTTTACATTTTGTAATGAAAAGCGTTACTTTGGTAAACAAACAACAAAAAATAGAACTCTTTTTGACTATAGAGAACAAACTGATGGTTACCCAAGGAGCGATGGAGGGGGATGTTGGGTGAAATAGGTGATGGGGATTAAGGAGGGCCGTTGCTGTGATGGACACCAGGTGTTGTATGCACGTGTTGCATCACTATATTGTACACCTGAAACTGATATTACACTTGATGTTAACTAACTGGAATTTGAGTAAAAATTAAAAAAAAAACACTATAAATTCACAAAAACTTACTATTTGTGTGTTTGTGTGTATTTATATAAACATATAGCAAAATTTCTTTCAGAGCACATTTTCAGAGTTATGATGAAATGACACAGGAATTGTCAACATAGTAAAAATATCTTTGGGGCTACTTTACCCTTCCATTCCTCCCACCTTCCCCAGGAATATTAACTACATTTTTTTTTAACTTTTAGATTTTTATTTATGTATTTGAGGGAGAGAGCACATACTTGTATGCATGAGCTCATTCCCATGAGTTGGGGGGAGGAGCAGAGGGAGTGGGAGAAGCAGGCTCCCTGCTCAGCAGGAAGCCCAAGGTTGGGCTGGACCCGGGGACTCTGGGATCCTGACCCGAGCCAAAGGCAGACACTTAACTGACTGAGGCACCCAGATGTCCCAACAACACTTTTGAAACACCGTGCCATAGTTTCTTCAAAATTAAAATTCCCTGGCTATGGGTATTTTTTCTCTTCTTTCTTGTTTCTTTCTCGTTTCTTCTGTTTTTTTCTTCCTCTTTTGTCCTTTCTTTCTTCCTTCTCTCTCCTTTCTTTTCTTTTTTTCCTTCTTTTTCTCTTTATTTCCCCTTTTCTCCCTTCCTTCTACATTCTTTCTTCCTCACCTCTGATTTTTTTCCTCCATTTCTTCTCTCTTCCTTCCCCTTCCTTCCTTCCTTCCTTCCATCTTGACTTTTGTCTATTTTTTATTAACTATATATAATAACTACCATAAATTGGTGACTAAAATTTTGTACTATGTGATTGTAAATATTTAATGCATTTTCATCTTCTCTTCAAGCCTGACATTTGATATCACCCTCAGTTGATATATAGATTGGAAAAATGAGAATCAGAGAGAATAGATAACATGCCAGTGTTATGCTAGTAAATAAGAACGAAATGTTGAATTCAGATGCTATGCAACTTCATTACCGGTATTCTGTCATGACCACACTCTCACTTCTTCCCACAGCTTGCTTCTTCCTTGTTAAATATGCATCTAGGGGCCCCTGGGTGGATCAGTCAGTTAAGAGCCCAACTCTTGATTTTGGCTCATCATGATCTCAGGGCCTGAGATCGAGCCCCAAGTCAGGAGTCTGCTTGAGATTCTCTCTCTTTCCCTCTATCTCTGCCCCACCCATACACCCTCACTCTCTCTTTCTCAAATAAATAAATCTTTAAAAAATAAATAACTAAATAAACAACTTGACAACATTACCCCACTTGACAGACTTGACCTGTGTGCTTCTTTCATTGTATTTTCTTACATAAACTATTTATTCTCATGGCTTCACCCAATGTCATAGAATCTTAAATCTTGGAATCTTAAACCTGTATGTTCACTCTTGAGCTATCTCTGGAGTTTTAGTCCCATGTGTCAAGCCCTATATAATAGATACCGAATACACAATACACAGTGGTCATTGTTCTCAAATGTTACCTTAAGTTTATTAATGCACCTAATTCTCACACCATTACCAATAAGCTCCATGCTTGCATGTTTTACTGATGAGGTACTGAGGTTCAGACAAGTTAATTACCCAAAGACAAAAATTTTGATATTTCCCTTTGAATGACCCTACTTTCACCAATAACAACACCTAAAGGTGTTTTTGTCTTAGGAATTTCTGGAAAAAGATACAAAGATTTGTTGGGAATTTCTGGCCCCATAATCTAAAAGAAAACATTTATTTGCCTCACCTACATACTCGTAATCAGCCGTGTCTACCTACTGACATTGAATTGTGATATCAGTTTGACATTGCAAACTGATGTGTTCTGGAACCTCACTAGCTATTTAGTGAGGCTTCAAGACTCTGTGAGATTCTCTTCTCAAACCTCCTTTATGTCATTAGTGGAGGTTTTACCACGCAGTCCAGTGTGTACTGGGATGCTTAACTGTTAATTCAAGGACCATATAAATGACCACAGACACCTTTGTAGTCTATGAGTCATGTACTAGATACTGTGCTAGGTACTGGGGAAACAACAGATATACTAGAAAAGTTTCCTGATCTCAATGGAACTTCAATTCATGATCCAAGTGGAGGTCATTGCAGTGGCTTAATTCAATTCCTCTCAACCTCAAGGCCAAAATCAGACAAGCTAATGCTGTGTTACCTTGATGTTCCTCTAGACCTATGGCATAGCTCTGAGTCCTAGCATGTGGCCCTTGAACGCCATAACTTACTTCATAGAAGTTGTTTATTTATTGGTAGTTAATGAAATTATTGTGTATTTCATGAAATTTCCCAAACTTTCTAAATCATTTTTCCTAAAGATATATATTGTCCATAAAATAAAACATTTACTCAAATATTTTCTCAAATTCTAATAATTGGCAGCGAGTATAGAAATCTTTGTATCTTGTGTTCACACTTGTTGTTCTTTAAATTATTAACAAGCAGTTTGAGAAAAATGATTAGCCATTTATTTGGACAACTATAATGTTATTTAGAATAATATTTAAGAGGCAACCATCTTTTCCAATAGCGTAACCAGATCAGTAGCTCAGACCAGGGACTATTTCCCCTATTTTCATATTTCACAAACATATTATTCTCCTCATTTAAGGATTAATATTCCTCTTTAATATCTCAGAAGTTGCCCCTGTCAGAGACAAATGAAAAGGACCAGATTTTGCTGGTTTATGTTTGCGTGCATGTCTGTGTGTGTTTATTTGTTGTTCATTTTGTTTCTGAAAGAGCAGACAATATTCTTTATTATTAATTGATGAATATTTTGGTCCAACATAAATCATTGATTCACCCATTATAAAGTAGTTGTGCTCACTACATAATGCTCTTAAATCAAATGAATATTGAATACTACTATAGAGTAGAAATTTGTCATTAAAAGGCCTTCTATTTGGTTGACTGCAATGGTCAATGCCTTGTTATAAACTGCTTTCTAAGTCAGTCTGAGAAAAGTAGGACAAAAATAACATTAAAAATGCTAGCAAAGGTGGTTTATTTCAATCCCATATTCCCCAAATAGCTGTTTTTCCTCCCTTCTTTTCTTCCTCCCTTTCTTTCAGTAGTACTGTGACCCAAGTGGTATAGTTCAGTTAAAACACATATAAAAGTTTTAGTGATCATTTGCATTGCAAAACTCCTGTTTTTTTTTTTTAAAGTGTCCACTGGAATTTTACTATAATCTAATCTTCAGGGTCGGTTCTATGGGACTTTTTAATAGGTGAAAGCTCTGGGTAAAATAAATAAGCCATTGTTCCCCCTACCAGCCCACCCTTCCTCAAAATAATGAAAATACAGGTATTGTGAAAGGGGAAACAAAGGAGTTTAAAATTGCAGCCCTCATGAAGAACAAAGATAAGCTTTGTTGTGCTGGTTTAAAAATCTAAGATGTCTTCTGAAGACTATCTAAAAATTGGAAAATCTTGTAGAATGTTTTCTAACCAAGTAACTGCTAAGTACGAAATAAGCTGATAGATGATTTATTTTGGTCTGTTTCTCAGATGTAAAAATTCATTTATTTTATGGTTATCACTATTAAGTGGAAATTGCCCTATAAGTCCTTTAAAACGAATCCCAAGAAATCAGCACTTTCATAAGCATGGTTATTAATCAAATTAGTTTAAAAATGATAATGGAATGTTCTATTATGTTGATCTATTGCATATATGAAGTTGGAGGGGAGAACCTATTTCTAACTCAGCAGGAAATAGTTTGAGGCTGATGAAATATATGTTGCAATAAGTTTTTGAGGCTTGTATTTTCTGCATGTATGGTGGTGATGCCCATAAAAACTAATCCAGACTTTATATTCTCCAGGTAAAATTCCACTTCAAGGGGAGATAAATAAAATATAACAGCAGAGAAGTTGTTTTAGGTCGAATCCCTGATTTCTTTAGCTCCAGTCTGATTTCTTTCTTTCTTTCTTTCTTTTTTTTCTTTTTTTTTTTTTACTCTAATTATTTGAATAGTTGTTAGTGGCTCTGTAGAGGTACATTTTGCTTTGTGTGCCATTTGCTCTTCAGGGAGCCTAGGATCAAAGCATTGCTGATGACAAAGTCCAACTACCAACTGTATATGTATTTTAGATTATATACATATAGCTGTGTATGTAGGTGTGTAAATATTTATATAAAATAAATATGTGTATATTGAGATATACATTCATGTGCTTCAACACATTAATCTTCAAAGAATTTGACAACAACTTCTAAGAATGTTTCCGCAATAATAAATATATTCGAAATACTGAACAAAATTAAAACAATTCAGTTGTCCTCAGTAACGCTGTGTTTCTGTGACCCTTTCCGGCAACAGTAGCCAGTCTTTCAAAGGTTTTCAAAAAGCATTGTGAAGGTAAATTGTGCATCTGATGGAGACAAGCATATCTTCAGATTTTAACTGGGTTCATTTTAGTTTTCTGCTTTCTCAAAGAAAAAGAAATAAAGTGCTTTTTTGCTTGGCTATACACATGGTGGGGGAGGACTTTAACGCAAGCAGTCTGGTAAACCAAATCACTGAATTTCAAGTGAAGGGGAGCAATAGGGATTACGATGTGGTGCACAGAAAGACAGTTTTCATCTTCCAAGTTTGTCTTCTAATTAAAGCAATATAATTTGTTTCTTTTTGGTTTCCTCTTCTCGTTTTCTTTTGTTTTTATTCCTCAGAAGTCGTTGATTTCCACTCTGGAAATTGGAGAAGGATGAAACCAGTTTCAGTTAAACATGGAAAATTTCTTGTAGGTAGTTTCTGATGTATAGGCATTGCTGTTTATATGTCCACAGGCTCGCGGTTTCTTGGTTTCTTTTACCCTATTGATATCACAAGAGTTTGTCATGTCTCTTTTTTAGGGAAAATAGCTTTCCCTTTGGTCATATTTTCTAAATTTGCCATGCAAAGAAATGTCAAAACTAAAAGAAAAATTGCATTAAAAACCTCTTTCTAATTTTTGATAAACTGTGAGAGCCATTTGTTTTATGTTTTTGAATAAGACTTTCCTTTAGGGTTAAATTAATTTTGAAAGGGCGTAACTAATCATAAAGGCAACATTAAATTAGGAATTTTCTTTGCACTCTTTTGACCTTTATTTTGTATTAGTCTGTCCTGTTTTCTTAACTTTGGGCCTTAGCCATTTTACTAGCTGTACGACGGCATGAAAGTTATAAACACTTCTAAGCTTTGGTTTCCAATTTCCTAAGCTATACAATAGAGATAATATTATATGATACATGTAAGAATATAAAGCATGATAAATTTCATGCGTGTGTGCAAATGCTTTATATACATGTATATATAAGTGTGCATGTATATGCATTGGGTATAGGTGTGCGAATGCATTTATATATGCACACGTATACAGGCGCGTCGTTTATTTGTTTCATTCATTTTTCTGGGACTCTGGTCTCTAATCATTTCCTCATGTGGCTATTTTTGAATAGGGTGTTTGAAAAAAATCTCGATCCAACTGAAGAATCAATGAAACACTTTAAATATGTCAAACTAAATGTTTACTTCCCCCGTCTTGGGGGAAACTTGTATGGCTTTTGGTCCTGAGTTAGAGGTTTCAGTTTTAAAAGGTTTCCTAGGGAGTTTGAAGTTTTCGAGAATGATGGCCTGTTGGAAAAGAGAAGGAAGACTGTGCAAACTTGCAGGAGCATTTCTTCAACTTTATGTCGTCTTTCTTTCCTTTTATCTCTCTTTTTAAGCTAATTTTATTTTGTTTTTTATTTTAACAAGTTAAAAAGGACAATGAAAACGATAAGAGATCAAAATCAAAGGTTTATTTGAAATAAGAGAATTGTGAAATAATAAAGAGTCCTTTCAAATCATCACTGAAAATTGAATTACATTCTAATTTAAGTTGAGAAAATTTAGAAAGTAGCCTATAGGAATTTCCCCTCAGGCTGGCGCCAGACTTTCTTTGCTGATTTAGGCCCTTAATTAGGCATAAACTAATCATGCTGTGAGCTCTAGAGAAGAAATGACACATAATTGTTAGTGCTAATTTCTTAATTGTTAGAAAGTGATACTTCAGTTCGTGCTTCATCCAACAAGAAAGATCAGCAATGTGGCATCTCTTCTCTCTACGTGTCAACAATTTACACTTATAACACTGAAGAAAGAATACTTAACAATACACTTAATTTTCTTTATGGTGTCTTCAAAACAAATTTGGTGTTCTGAAATATAACCCCTTTCACTAACGGAATGATAGATGTGGCTTGCATTCTGAGAATGGGAAATTCAGCCAAAATGTAGAAAGCTGTATTTCATATCAAATCACCAATGCTAAGTTATCCAGGAGTAAGCCCACATGGCATGTATGGGAAACATCAGCTTTTCAAACTTGCCAGCACTCCACTTACGTTCTCTTGAAGATAGAAGCTGGAGTCATAATTAAAATCATTATTAATTCATATTCATTCTATGCTATGACTTTAAAAGAGGTCAAGAAATCAAACATATAATGGAAATCTGTATTTCTTCCTCTTGAAAGAGAGCTAGATTTCAGGAAGGCTATAGTCATTAGAATAAGTGCTTTACTTGCATGTTCTTAAATAAGTAATGAAAAATATGGAATTAAAAATTCCCAAAAATGACAATTAAGAAAATGAAAGTGATATGGGAACAAAACAAGAACTCTTTTTGTTGGTTAATGGTCAATGAGATAGGTCTGTCAGGAACCACGCAGGAATTATTCTTCTGCCTGTGGTCCACTGAGAGGGCATAAGAGAAAGGGGGGACTTACTGAAGAGAAACTCCAAGTTTTACACTGTCCATACAAATCATATAGGCTTAATATATAGTCATATATTTTCTTCTCCCCACCACTCACTCCCATTCGTCCCACTAAATGGACCTCAAAGGAATAAAAACTGTAGAGCAGGAAGTAGGTTTATGTATTAGACTGAAATTAAAAGAAGAAAACAGACCTTAAGGCAATGTTATTAGTGAGTTTTAGTATATTAGGTTTGCAAATGTAGAATTGTCGCAGTTTTCTTTTCAAAATTAATTTCAGTGAGTTTTTTATGCTAATAGGATAGCAGTATGCATCTACTTTGTGATATCTCAATATTAGAGTGCAAATAGAGAATTATGAAAGCATGAATTTTAAAAGTCTTGGGGAAAATAATCACAACCCAGCTTTAAGACATCACGAAAGCCTGAGAACAGCCTGTGCTCCAAGGATAGAGACACACAAATGCCTGTTTCAGTGTTGTCCCACAGGGGCTCCCAGGCTAGTGATAGGGCTCTTCTCCAGAGCAATTAACAATGATGAGAGCTGCGTAAGACCTGTGAGCATTGTGTTGCGGGAACAGAAGAAGAGAGAGAGACCCTTGCCCCTTGTCTTTAAATATCTTTATTTATCAATAGTATAACTCTGAATGTTCTTGCAATGTGCTCTACCCCTTTTCCAACTTCCTAACAAGACAAGTAACTTTGTATGTAAAATTATTTTCATTTCAATATCTGTTTATCTTTTTTAATAATTTGCCACTGGTTCATGATTTTCTCTTAGAAAGTCTATACTACTCTTTACAGAAGCTGAATTGAAGTATATTTCAATTTAACAGTCTTAAAATGTTGACACATTTTCTATGAATTCATTTCAGTTTGATCTTGATTTATATTTTTCAAGGAAAAGGTGTATATTCTTTGAACTACTGATAATGTCTTAGACAGAAGGAGTCTTTTTAAAGGGGTGAATGAGACTCGTACTAGGTAGCTTGTAGGTTTTCATGGGAATGTAGTTTGTAATTTCCATATATTCCTAAAAGTATTAACATTAATGACATGTGCAATATCGAGTGAAATGAAATACTCCAAATTACAGCCATAGTAAGAGGTCAACGGATTGTAGCTATGCAATCGAACATTCTTCTATCTGATAAAATTAATAAACCAGGGAAAGTAATGGAGTTAAAACATAAACACTGTGACACTCTGAGTGTAAAGAACAAAGTATGTGTTTCTGGGAAGGTAGCTAAAGCAAGGCTGAGATATAATTAGGTAAATTAAACTTATGGTTTTTAAATAGCATGGTTGTGTCACATACTAATACCCTATTACTAGAAACCTCATTATCAGTAATATTTACAATATATTCAAACACTTAGCATATCACAAAATTTCTTGCCCCAAAATAGATTAGTGTGATACACACACACACACACACATACATACACATAGTATTATGAGTTTATAACAAGTTCATTTATGTTTTATAAATAAAGCATAATCTACTTAATAAAGATTTGCAAATGTGCATTAATTGTGTATTTATGCAAAACTCTTTACTACATTTCCATTTACTGGAATTACTGTCAACACTACATATTTAACACTACTAACCAACTAATTCAGCTGAGATCTGGTAAAATCATATTTGCACACCACCAGCATGTGATTTAAGAACTATATGGAACCTTTATTTTTATCATTTCATAGGTCTCTGCACTGTTCAATTGCATTATTAACCTTTATATTTGATTTTAAATCTATTTTGTCTTATGTCTGAAATCCATTCATTAATTGTTGACTGGTTTCACAATTAGTTGAACAAAACTCAGCTGTTATTTTACCTTAGGGACTAAGGTAGTGTGGTAAATTGTAACTGCAGACATTCTAGAAAAGTCATTTCAATTAAGTTAAATTTCACCTGTAAGATGCTAGGTGAATAAAGATGGGTACGTACTAACCCTGTCTATAAACATGTTTTTTAAAAGATACATTTATTTATTTTAGAGAGAAAAAGAGAGGGAGCATGAGTGGGGGGAGGGGCTGAAAGAAAGGACAGAGAGAGAATCTCAAGCAAGCTGCATGAGACTGACATGGGGCTCCATCCAACGACCATGAGATCATGACCTGAGCCAAAATCAAGAGTCGGATGCTTAAGTGACTGAGCCACCCAGATGCCCCATCATATTTAAAACAATAGTGTTGAAAGTATGATACTGGACTGTTATTTAAAAGCTACAACAATTTTCGGGGTGCCTGACTGGCTCAGTCGGAAAAGCATGCAACTCTTGATCTCTGGATCTTGAGTTCAAGCCCCATGTTCGGTGTAGAGAGTACTTAACAAAAAACTTTAAAAACAAAACAAAAGCTACAGCAATATTCTGTCTCTAGAAGTGGAAGAGTGGTATTTACCTTTGGGATGGAGGTCTTTCAACAAAATTGTGGAGCCCTTTTATTCATATAGCTGTAGAGAAAATACTACTCACGTTTCCTGGAGTTCTTCCCAAATGCAGATGGTGAAAAATAAGTTATATACTTAGTCTCTTAAGGTAAATTGAGTTCTTCTGAAGATTCAGAATGATTTTCCTTTCTTATATTTGGAATTAGCCTTCTCAATGCTTGAAAATTATTAATTATTCTTAGAATAGGCCTTTTACTTGTTCTCATCAGTTATCACAAAGATTGGAAACTAAAACCAGTAATGCTAGTGAGAATTAAACTTTACTTTATCCTTTAAAAAAATCCATAAAGGGGTCCCTGGGTGACTCAGCCATTAAGTGGCTGCTTTTGGCTCAGGTCATGATCATGGGGTTCCTGGATCGAGCCCCAAGTCAGGCTTCTTGCTCAGCGAGAAGTTTGCTTCTCCTTCTCCCTCTCTCTCTCTTTCCCTCTCTCCTGGCTCATGTTCTCTGCCTCACTCTCTCTCTCTCTCTCTGTCAAATAAATAAATAAATAAATAAATAAATAAATAAAATTAAAAAAAAATAAAAAGACAATTGTCTTGATTTTTGATACTTTGTTTTCTTCTTTTTCACAATCTGTAAGAATGATAACGTGTCATTGGGAAAAAAAGCGGGGGGCACCTGTCTTGGTTTGGGTTTCCCCAGGAGCAGACTCTGAGACAGGGTTGTCTGCAAATAGTTGATTTGGAAAGTGAAACCAAGTAAGAGAAAACGCCAGTGGGAGAGTAACACATGAGGCATGGAAGAGAGAAGAGCCAACAGATAGAGTGTGAGGAAACCAGTGACCACAGATGGCAGTTAGAGCTCATTCCTTTGGCCGGAATCTGGTAGACGATAGAGAACATGCCTCAGAGTTACCCAAGGAGGAAGGTATTTGTCACTAATACTTTGTCCATTACTGGTTGAGGGCAGATCTGGGGAAAGTTTATTCTTTGGCACTTACAGTTTGCCCTGTGTGGGACCTGAACATGCTCCCATGTTCAAGAAAAAGCCTTTAGGCCAAGAGAATCACAGTATTCGCAGTGAGCAGGCTTTGTTATATAGATACATATTTTAAAAAATAAATAAATAAAGACTATAGTGACCAAAAATTGAACACTGAATAGAAATAAAAAGTTTTGCTGCCAAACAGAGAACTTAGTCTACCATGGAGTTTAGGAAGGTTCTTGAAAATGAGGAATGGGTGCACCTGCGTAGCTCAGTCAGTTAAGCTGCAGCCTTCGGCTCAGGTCATGATCCCAGAGTCCTGGAATCGAGTCCCACATTGGGCCTTTTGCTCAGGGGGGATCCTGCTTCTCTCTCAGCCTCTGCTTGCCACTCTGCCTGCTCGTGCTCTCTCTTTTTCTGACAAATAAATACATAAATTCTTTAATAAAAAATAAAAATAAATCATTTTTTTTAAAAAGGAAGAAAATGAGGAATGGGATAGGAGAAATGGAGTGGGTCCTTTCAAAGGAGAAGATTGTAACCCCCGGCTGTCTCATATTAGGAAAGCAAAGTCTCTGAATGTGGCCGAAGAGCTGACCCGACCGTATCTGAGTTTGTTATTTAAACTGTGAGTTAACTGGAATTGGTCTGCTGTGTATGCGTGGTGCTCAATGTTGACATTATGCTGTCCAGATGCTTCTGCTTGGCACGTGAGGTCTCCACCTCAGGATTCTGGAATCCAGCTGACTCTGCTCTGTGTATGACCTGCCAGAGCTGGGATTATGGTGCCAGTCAGGTCTGCCCCAGGATCAGCAGCCTGAGTGAGTAGCTCATTCGAGTTTATCAGATGAGTGTCAGAAAAGAAAATAACACCATTTTTGATAAGTGTTGTATTAATTTCAGACAGCACTTGGGGAATAGGCCACATCTTTCTTGATAGAACTTGCAATTGGCCCTGAAGGAAAATGATGTCCCCACAGTTGATCATCATGGGACTTGGAAGTCCCAAGGAGGAAACTAGGTGAGATTGTCTTAGTCTTAATTATGTGATTTCTAGAAATTAAATGTTGTAGTGATTATGTAAGTTGTCCGTATTGTACAATTCTGGGGCATAATAAAGGCAACTAACTACTTATATATGGAGAAAGATTTACGAAGGTTTGGCCTAAAAGCATGTGATTTTTTTAATATTTTTGGCCTAGAAATTAAGTGAAAAGAGATTAAAGATGATTATGAGAAGGAAGGAAACAGCACTAATGAAAGTCTAATAGTAACATAAGCACATCAGTACAAATATAAGGGAAAAATATATTTTCTTTTTTCTTTTATCTTTTCAATAACCCTAATTTATGAATTAGGAAATGGACATTTCCTAAAGAAGGGTTTTATGTACCTGTCATGTAATTCTCTGGGAAGGATACCCCTCACTATTACAGCATTTCAGCCAGCAATGCCCCTGAATCTACTCATGAAGAAACCTGATGCAAAACCCAAATGAGGAATGTTCTGAGAAGTGGGGAAGAGGCTATCTTCCTCAAAAATATCAATGTCAAGACAAACAAAAGCAAAAAACAAAGGAAGTTTGTGGAAATGTTCCAGATCAAAAGAGGAAAAAATAGGCATGACAAAGAAATATAACACCTGATTCTGAACTGAATCCTAAAGGGAAGTTTTACTATGAAGATCATTATGGAGTCTATTTTTAAAAAATTAGAATATAGTTGTGATAGCATATTAAAGTTAAAATTTACTGAAGTAGATACCTGTTTGTGGTTATGTAAGAGAATATCCTTATTTGTAGGAAAGAAATATTGAGGAATTTAGGGTAAATGACCACTTTGTATGCAACTTACTCTCAAATGTTCAGGGAATATATTATAGATACCTATATTATGTATTATCTTACATAATGTTTTATATTATAGATGTATAGAAATCCATATATATTTTAATATATAATATATAATGTATTATTTATTATTTATATACTAATTTATATATTATTAATCACTCTATATTTATATATTTATAGTATACAGTATATATAAAGAGTGAGAGAGCATGATAAAGCAAATGGGACAAACTCTTGATAAGAAGTGAGACCAATGAATACTGTTACACTGAAAAAATAAATAAATTAAGGGAAAAAAAAAAAAAAAAGAAGTGAGACCAGGTAGGGTATTGATATTGGTAATGGATATTTATATGCTTTCTTATTTTTGCCACTTTCCATATGTTTGCAGGTAATTCCAAACATTTTTTTTTTTTAAATCATGGATTTTGGGACACCTGAGTGGCTCAGTCAGTCAAGCGACTACCTTTGGCTCAAGTCATGCTCCCAGGGTTCTGGGACTAAGTTGTCCCGTCATCCCCCCAAGCGAGAAACTGGGCTCCTCGCTCAGCAGGGAGCCTGCTTCTCCCTCTGCCTGCATCTCTCCCTGCTTGTGCTCTCTCTCTCTCTGACAAATAAATAAATAAATAAATAAATAAAATCTTTCTTAAAAAATGTGGGTTTTGACATCAGAAAGATGCAGTTTGAAATCGTGAGACATCTTAGATAAGCTAGTTGGCTTCTCTGCATCTCAATGTTTTCTTTTTTTAAAACAAAGATAATCATATCACTTTGCACTATTACCATGAGAGCAAAATGAATCGCTATTTGAAACATAACAAATAGGTGATCAGCAAAGGTTAGCCCTTCCCTCAGAGTCCAAACTCATCTCCCAGATAAATATCATTGCTAAATCCAGTTTCTACAAGATTGATTAAATCCTCATGTCTTTTTAATAACCTTTACATTTCATATTTTAAAAATTACACAATGGTAATGATTTTAAGTTGTAAATTACAGTCTTACTCTGATAGAATGTGAAGTTTTTAAAGTTCAGAAATGTTATGTATTTATGTCGGCATTCCTAGCACTTAGTTTAATTTTTGGCACTTAATAGATACTCATTGCATGTTTACTGAATGGAGGTCAATAATCCACACCAGATATAATTACAATTTGATACTACTATGGTGTCCAAAGGATGATATTACGGCTGTAACATAGGCCTCTGGATGCCCTGATCACTGAAGAGCTGGTCTGAGATGAAAAGAATTGAGTGAAGCATTTCCCCTACCTCTGCTCTCACAGCCATTCTGATCTAGACCACAGACCAAGCCATTTTTCTTCCCTTTGCTATCCGTATTGTTTCTTTCAGAGATACTCAACGTCAAACATTTTATACAGTCCACAGTCTTCTTCCTTAGAGGGGCTTGGTTCTAACATTTCTCTCAATTCCTCTCTATTTTTTTTTTTTTGAAGTAAACATTGTTTAAATTGAAATCAGTATTTGTTTCCTTATTTCTCATTTTGAATCCAGGAAATGTGTTTAAATGGAACCAGTTAAGGCAAATATTGATTGAAGTCGCATGTGTGTGGTAGTTCACTTAACACACTGGTTCTTAACCAGCATGATTTGGCCCTCAGGGAACACAAGGTAACGTCTGGAGACATTTTGGCTGTCAGAACTGGGGGTGGTGGTAATGCTGGCATCTAACTGGCAGAAACCAGGGATCCTACAGTGCACAGGACAGGCCCCACCAGAAGAATTATCTTGGCCCCAAATATCCAAAGTGCTAGAGTTGAGAAACCCTGATTTTAAGTGAAAGAGAAAGGCTGCCATCAGAAATATTTAGTTAGATTTGATTTTCAAATAGAGACGAAACTACAAATTATTGAATCAAAGTCATACTTGTGTTTTGTAGACAAGTTTAATTGCATTTCAGCTTTGTATTTACCATTACAACCTGTCTAACACAGATGTTTACAGAACATCTATACTATCATATGACAAGAATGCTTTCCATTTATCCTAACTTTTCTCTGGCTTGTTCCACTGGTTTTAGAACCATCTTAAGTTTGTCATTCAAAATCGGGTCACTTTTTTTTTTTTTTTTTTTAATATTTTATTTATTTATTTGACAGAGAGAGAGGTCACAAGTAGGCAGAGAGGCAGGCAGAGAGAGAGAGAGGGAGAAATAGGCTCCCCACTGAGCAGAGAGCCCGATGTGGGGCTCGATCCCAGGACCCTGAGATCATGACCTGAGCCGAAGGCAGAGGCTTAAACCTCTGAGCCACCCAGGCGCCCCATGGGTCACTTTGGTTTTGAAATTATTTTCACTTCTTATTGATTTCTGAAATTTCCTATTCCTATATAATGATGAAAATATATTCCTTTTATTTTCTCACCTTAACAAAGGGGTTCTCAACTTGGGATCTACACTGGAATCACCTGGGAGCTTTTTAAAACCCAATATTGGGAGTGCCTAAGTGGCTTAGATGGCTAAGTGGCCGACTCTTGGTTTTGGCTCAGGTCGTGATCTCATGGGTGGTGGGATTGGGTACCAAGGCAGGCTCTGTGATCAGTAGGGAATCTGCTTGAGATTCTCTCCCTCTGGCCCTCTCCTTCTCAAATAAATAATTCTTTTTTTTTTTTTTTAATATTTTACTTAACAGAGAGAGAGGTCACAAGTAGGCAGAGAGGTAGGCAGAGAGAGAGGGAGAAACAGGCTCCTCACCAAGCAGAGAGCCTGATGCGGGGCTCGATCCCAGGACCCTGAGATCATGACCTGAGTGGAAGGCAGAGGCTTAAACCACTGAGCCACCCAGGCGCCCCTCAAATAAATAATTCTTAATAAAAAAAGTAGAAGTAAAAATTCTAATGCCTTGGTCCCACCCCAAAGATTTTGATTTGATTGCTCTAGGGGGTGGCCTGGGCTTCAATCATTGTGAGAGACCCCTAGGTGATAATATGTAGTTAAATTTTAGAAACAACTCCGATTGACTTATTTCACTAAGCATGATACGCTCTAGTTCCATCCACGTCGTCGCAAACGACATGGAGAAGCAACATGGGGGTGTAGGGAGATAGGAGAAGAATAAATGAAACAAGATGGGATTGGGAGGGAGACAAACCATAAATGACTCTTAATCTCACAAAACAAACTGGGGGTTGCTGGGGGGAGGTGGGATTGGGAGAGGGGGAGTGGGCTATGGACATTGGGGAGGGGAGGCGAACCATAAGAGACTATGGACTCTGAAAAACAACCTGAGGGTTTTGAAGGGTCAGGGGTGGGAGGTTGGGGCAACCTGAGGGTTTTGAAGGGTCAAGGGTGGGAGGTGGGGGGAACAGGTGGTGGGTAATGGGGAGGGCACGTTTTGCATGGAGCACTGGGTGTTGTGCAAAAAGAATGAATACTGTTATGCTGAAAAAAATAAATAAAATGGAAAAAAAATTTTAGAAACAACTGTGTATATTCTTTTCAGCCAAATTCATCAACGATAGCTATTAACATTTTAATTTTTAAAATGATTTATTTAAAAAATATAATGTGAAAACAGCACCATAAAATAATGCTATGTGAATAGGTTCTGAGAAATAAGTCCTTAACTACTGAATCAGTTCTGTTCTTGCTTCAGGAAAACTTTGTTTCTGTTAGACTTTTTCTTCATCACATTAATGAATGTGGGAATGATCCTACTAGACTGAGCTTGTAAAGGGACTATAATTTTCTCCAAACCTTTAGCTTTTAGTTCTATGCTTAACAACTTTATAGAAGCTGTCAATATCATGGAGCTTACATGCCACTGCAATTTCATTTATTATTCCTTATGGTGTTCCAGGCCTTATGGTAAACACTTATAAACGTCATGGCATCCAATTCTCAGAATATTGGAGTGAGATGAAATAGGAATTATTTTTCTCCTTTGTGGACAAGAAAAATGGCTTCAGATATGAATAACTTACCCTGAGGTTTGAAGCTAGTAAGTGGCAAACCTAGAATTTGAACTCTATAGTCTATCTTTGCAAAGTCAATGGTTGTAATGACTGGGGAATCCTCCTTATGAAGCTCACTCACTAGTTAATGCTGAGTATCTCAGAGGCCAGAGGGAAACACGAAGATGGGCAGGATATGAGATGTTCTCCCACCCCTTGTCATCTTCTTAATCCCTCTACATTTCTTTCGTTTCTCTACTAGTCTAGCTGCAGATGCTCCACTTCGGAGTGTTTTGGTGGAGCTGAGTTTGACAATTCTCAGGGAAAACATCTCTGCTGAATACAAGTGGAAATTGTGCAGCAGCACCCTGTGTAAAGGGGCTGAAGACCTTGGTTATAAGCACAAAAGAGCAGACCTACCAAAGGGTGAATAGAATTCTGAGTGGAGTGTCTTCCTTTTCTCCACTGTCCTGTTGATTCCACTGGGAGTACAGTGGTTAGGACTCTTTGGTTGCAAGAAATAAACTTTGGGGGGAACTGGGGACCTGGAGCCAACAGATTAACAGATTATTTTCTCCCTCTTTTTTTTTTTTTGAGTATGGCTGGAAGAGAAGACTGAAGAACCATGAGAAAGGCAGAGGGCTGATAGATACCAAAGGTCTTCACAGAAGAGATCACTTAATAGATTCACTAGGGCTCAACATTTATTTATTTATTGGTTTTGTTTGTTTATTATCCTTACATTACTAAGTTGCAAAATCTCAGGACAGAAAGTTGAACTGCTAGTTTGAGGTAAGATGTTCACCCTTTACCTATTCCAGGGCAATGAGAGGGTGAGTGATAGGATCTGGTGGAAGAAGCTTTTGACTTTTCATCAGATGAGGCCAAGGTGGTTTGATTTATTCTCCCACCAAAACTATTTGCATGCAGTGTGGGTTAAGCAGTTACCCAAAAAGAAATAGGGATGTAGACAGAACTGATGAATGCACTGCTGGGTCTCAGCAGAGGGGACCATACAACAAAAACAGCTCCAGAATTGAAATTGCTGAGGGCATGGCTGATGTTCTGGTAATGTCCTACCAAGGACCCAATGATCCAGATCCCACTCACTCTCCTGGGTAAAAATAATACCCTTTCTAAACAAAATGGGGCAGCAATATGGTAACCCTTGTTCAATGCTCATCTTGGGGAGGTGATTTATTTCTCCTGCACAGTGTTGGAGAAATAATTGTATTTGTGTATTTTTTAAAAACCACATAAATAAACAATTAAACAACAACAACAAAGAAAGCAGAACAGGAGCTTTCACTTCCAGAGTCACATTTCTTCTTCTCTTGAGAGAAAGAAAATCTGCCAATTGTGGACAAAAATCTGTTGGACCAGAAAAGAGGCTGCCATTTCTAGACAGGCATGAGCTCTCCAACTCATCGTAGGCATCACCACTTACCTTGGCCCCCTTCCCTCATTTTCAGTACCTGCATGGTCCCTGGGGTTGTCCCTGGGGTTCTTACACTTTTTTATGAGGCATCTCCAGAAAGCTTCTTGCTGATTTGTCAAACTCAGAAAAGTCGGAATTTTCTGCCAGTGATTACTCATTTAGTTGCAACACCTTTGCATCTGACAGGATCCTCCATCCCTTTTCACCCTAGTTCTGTCCACTCCTATCTTTCCAGAAGTTTCGAACTAGTACATCCAGATCCACAGCTGAGATTGGGAAACTGTGTCATTATGACCTCGTCTGGAGCTGAATTCTGAGCTTCCACACATTTCTTCAGGCCAAGAACCTCTACAAGACCCCCTCTCTGAGCCATGCATTCTCCTTGGCATGGCCTCTTCCTAGGCGTTCAGTTTCTATCTTTCTGCAAAACTACCAATTCAGTTCATGGAGACACTCACCACTTGCTCTGACCATATGTGTCTGGCGGCCCCTTAGACTCTGGCACTGACCTTTTCCCCATAAGTGAAGTGGGAATTCATTCTCCAACTGGTCCTGGGAGGAGCAGCGATTCCACTCAAGGTCATGAAGGCACTTAGCAGTGATCACCCGCTCTTACTGCCCCAACTTCACCTGATAGGTAAAGCATCGATCATCAATTATGTATGGCCTTTGCAGCTGTCCTGGAGAAAAACATCAGAGAGAAGATGTTTACTCTTTAGTTGACTCTGCTGGCATACACCAGTGAGTTTCATACATATTTTTTATCTGGCCATTAGGCAGACTTTCATGAGATACCTGAATATTAGAGCAAATTCCATCATGTCCTATCCACAGAATATTTTTCCTGATAAACAGAATAAAAATACTAAAAAACCAAAGAACTACAAAGAAAAGTGAGTGATGCACTTTGGAAATTTCTCCCTTAACTACTCTCTCACTGCCTTGCCTGCTTTGTAGCACCAGAATTTATTTACTTGACAGAGAGTGATCACAAGTAGGCAGAGAGGTAAGCAGAAGAGGGGAGGGGGAAGCAGGCTCCCTGCTGAACAGAGAGACCAATATGGGGCTCTATCCCAGGACCCTGAGATCATGACCTGAGCTGAAGGCAGAGGCCTAACCCACTGAGCCACCCAGGCGCCCCGAGGAGTTTTCTTAACAACTGTCCAAACTTAGACCATGAGACATGGAATGGGAAGCTGTCTCGGCCCAGTGAGGCCATCAATCTTCATGTCCACTTCTGTGAGGCCAGCTCAGTCCCAGTGGTCTTTGGTATCTCCAAAGATTGTGTTACATGACTCTGTGAGGACATGGAGACACATAGGCAACTCTGGGAAGGCAGTTTGAGCAGGAGCCCTGTCATTGGGGTCCACTGAGTCTCAGGGAAAATTGGGTGACCAATTTGATTTATGCTAGAAGTTACCTTGCCCTCTTAACAGTTTTTTGAAAGTCATGCTAGAGAATGAATCACTGATTCATCGCTGAGCACCAACAGAAGCAGTTAGGTGGTATGTAGGGGCCATGCTTTCTGAAAAATGGCTAATTTCAACATTAAATTCATCTTCAGGGAGCAAGATGTTCCCAGTGATACTGGAACACAAGCTTGTGGAGAGGAATGAAGAGAGGGGCAGGCTGAGACTATGCTTAGCATTTTATATCTTTTTTTTTTTTTTTTAGATTTATTTATTTGACAGAGATTACAAGTAGGCAGAGAGGCAGGCAGAGAGAGAGAGAGGAGGAAGCAGGCTCCCAGCCAAGCAGAGAGCCCGATGCGGGGCTCGATCCCAGGACCCTGGGATCATGACCTGAGCTGAAGGCAAAGGCTTTAACCCACTGAGCCACCCAGGCGCCCCTTAGCATTTTATATCTTATGTAACCTTAAAAACTATTGAAGATATGTGAATTATATATTGTACATGCATGCATATATAACTGTGTTGAGAAGTACCGTTCTCTGAGCGGTAATGTCTTCTTAATCAAATTTTTAAGAATGTCTTTTCTTGGGAGGGCACATACTGCATGGAGCACTGGGTGTGATGCCAGAACAATGAACACTGTTATGCTGTAAATAAGCAAATAAAAATAAATAAATTAAAAAAAAAAAAAAGAAAAAAAAAGAATGTCTTTTCTTCTAAATATGTTTGGTGGTCATTTTAACATGAAATAGTTGTGAGTGTTTTTAAATTTTAGCTCTCTAGAGAGCACTGTATCAAATGTGTATCGGCTTTTGTACTTAAAAAAATGTAAAATAATTTCATTTGCACTGTGCTCCAAATTAGGTTAGTTCATGAAGAAATGAAAGATGACTAAACACTGCCCCACCTCCAGCCCCGGGCTCAGACCTGTAAGAGCAGAGGGTAGAGGTGTGGCTGATCCAAGGTGGGGCCATGTGCCTGCTCTCTGCTGCACAGGTCAGTTCATCTTTATGGCCTCTGACTGCAGGTCTCTGGGTAACTTTCTTCAACCATACCCACATTTCAGCATTCATATTGAATGAACTATTGTCTGTTCCCCACTTCTTCCCCAGCTCCCCGACATATGTGTTAGTTTAAAAAATTGTCCATTCAGATTAGGGTGCCAAAAAAATTGTCCATTCAGATTAGGGTGCCAAAATAGAATTTTTTTTTTTTTTTTTTATGTTTGGCTACCACTTTATCCTCTCTTTGTGCTGTGCTTTATTTTGGTCTTTTTGAAAACAAGCTTTATTCTCATTTTTTCCACTATTTTTAGTGGCTTATAGATTTGTATTCAAGCTATTTGGATAATACCTTATTATAAAACTGGTTTAAATGCAAACAAAAAATAGCAACAGCAGCCCCAATTCTTTCCTTAGAATTTTTGTTCCAGAAAACTGTGGCCCAGAAGAGACTATGACATCTAGAGAATGTTTTATCATTCCATATTCAAAAGGATAGAAAGGAAGGATATAAGGAGGAACAAAGCAGAATTTCAAGAAGGGCAATGGAGAAAAGGTCTGGGAGGGCAGAGTGTCTTGGAACCCTTTCAGAAACCTATTTCCATTTCTTCCTGATGACAGTTATGGTCCCTGCACATATGTGAGTACGGAAGGCTCAATCTATAATTACACCACAGACACAGGCTTTAAAGGGACTCCTTTTAACTATTCCTTGGGATTTGATTAATTACTTGCTTATTGCTGAAGACAGAACAGAGTGACCATAACTGGGATTTTAATGGAGAAAATGAGACAGTAGTTAGACAGTTCTTAGCAGAAAGAAGTGATGCACTAAAACTGTAAATGTTTTGGGTTGACTCTACCTCCTCTTCTTGCCCAGCTGTAAGAGACCTTGAGGTTTCCTTGGCTGCCCTGGAGAGCAATGAGACATTTAGTACTCAGATAAGAAGGCTAATCTCATTTGTTACATTCCACTTTTGAGCTATTTGAACAGTTAGATTACCAGACAATAATCGTGCACAGTTTACCACCATGTGTCTTTAATAATCCAGACATTTGTGCTTAAGGTTTTAGTGTGGATTAGAATATATATTAGCTGAATACTAATGCATTTAATCAATCTTTTTTTTTTTAATTCATGATTTTTTATTTTTACCTGTACCATTTAGGGTTTCCATTTTTGTTCACAAAAACTATAAGTAAGAAATAACTAAGAAGAATAATTTTATTTTATTGTCATCATCATCATCATCCAATGCCATTTAACTTATAATTAGCATCAATATCAGTACACTGTTCTAGATGCTGTATGAACAAATTTCTTTTAAAAACAATTTTGTCTTTCTTTCCCTTAAATCATGAACAGAGGCTTCACTCATATTTCTGGTCAGGCATTCAAATAAATGTGAAATATTGTCGTAAAGCAAGAAATCCTTTACTTCTTCAGAAGAAAAAGCCACAAACATCATCTGATGACAGGAGTGGACACACATATACATTCTCACGCACCCAGCTAACCACACACATGTAAGAAAACATATATCATACTAAGAATGATGGAACAAAAAGTTATAGAAGAAATACTGTTCACTTTTATTACCTTGTTCAATTGAGTGCAACAAACTTTGAATGAGACCGTATTCAGTGCCATAATCTGCTAGGTTTTAAGAGTAGAAAGAGGAATAAAGTATGAACTCTAGCTTTGCAGACCTTAAAGTCCAATGCACACTTAGAAAACTAGAAACGTGGTTCACTGCTCAGTAATTGTGCACACCCTGTAGGTTACTGTTATAATTCGTAGTGGTTTTTTTTTTTTTTTCCAAACTAGTGACCTAGTGAAAGTAAACAGAGCACTTTGTTGATAGAGATGAAAGATTTTTTCCTTTTATCCTACCACACTTAGAACAATGTGCAAAGAATATACAGTGGGCACTATCTTAGCTATTTCCTACGAAGAATTGGTAAATAGCATTAATCAGTGATGTGATAGCCCTGGTCTGTGTGCATACGTGTGTGTGTGTGTGTGTGTGTGTGTGTGTGTGTGTGTAAGAAAGTGTACATCCAAGCTTTTCTTTCTCTCTCTCTCTGCCTCTCTCTCTTTCTTTCTTTCAGAGAGAGTGAGAGTTAGAGAGCACAAGCAAGGGGGGAGAGGCAAAGGAGAAGAAGGCTCCCCGCTGAGCAGGAACACAATGTGGGGCTCGATCCCCAGACCCTGGGATCATGACCTGATCCAAAGGCAGATGCTTAACTGATGGAGCCACCCAGGAACCCCCAAGCTGCTTCTTTTTTTTTTTTTTTAAAGATTTTATTTGTATTTATTTGACAGACAGAGATCACAAGTAGGCAGAGAAGCAGGTGGGGTGGGGGTGGGGAGAAGCAGGCTCCCCACTGAGCAGAGAGCCCCACGCGGGGCTCTATCCCAGAACCCTGAAATCACAACCTGAGCTGAAGGCAGTGGCTCAACCCACTGAGCCACCCAGGCGCCCCCCAAGCTTCTTTTCTTGATGGTCAATTGTGTTAGTTTTCTACTGCAACTGTAACAAAATACCACAAATTCAATGGATTCAACACTTTAAGTTTATTATGTTATGAATCTAGAGGCCAAAAGGACTAAAACCAAGGTGTCAACAGGTCTATTTCTCATAGAGACTATAGGGGAGAGGATGCTTTCTTGACTTTTCTAGCTTCTAAGGAGATCCTGCAGGTCATATCTCATGACTACTCCTCATCTTCAAAGGCAGTTGTAGCATCTTCAGGTTTTTCTCTCCTGGACTCTTCTTCCATTACCACATTGCCTTCTCTGACTCTGATCCCTCTTTCCACCTCTTATGAGGACCTTTGTAACTGATTATGTCAGGCCCACATGAATAATCCAAAATAATCTCTCTTGCAGTAATTGGCAAACTGTCTTCTTTATTACCTCAGTCCTTATTAGGAGAATGAAACGTTTCTGTTTGGAAATGGATCTGAGACTCTACATATTTCATAACACTAGGTCTAGAATTATCGACTCTTTCCTCCTTGATTCCTAACTCATACCACTTGCAGCATTCAAAAGGAGAGTCAACAGTTACCAAACAGTAAATACTTCCCATACACTGTTCAGCACACTTCAACAATATGAACCCATGTAATCCCAAGAATCTCCTGTGAGGAAAGTACTGTGGTTGTTTTCCTTTTATAGATGAGCAAATACAGATAATTTGGCTCAAAGGATCATAGTCTGGACTGCTATAATCTACCATCTCACTATGTTAAAGTGTTGCCATTCAATCAGTTTATGCCCAATTTAAAGTCACTTTCTTTTTACTAACAGGAAAGCATATCCATGGGTTAAGCTTATAAATTTAGAGCAATAGCCCACAGTTTGAATACTTGTCAAAAATCATGGAACTTGGACAGAAGACATGAACAGACATTTTTCCAAATATGTTTTTCAAAAAACAGAAGACATATAGATGGCTGACAGACATATGAAAAGATGCTCAACATCACTATCATCAGGGAAATGAAAATCAAAATCATGATGAGATACCACCTCACACCTATCACAATGGCTAAAATTAACAACACAGGAAACAAGAGATGTTGGTGAGGATACAGAGAAAGGGGAATGCTCTTACAACTTGATGAGAATGTAAACTGGTGTAGCCACTCTGGAAAACGGTATGGAGGTTCTTCAACAAGTTAAAAATAGAACTACCCTATGACCCAAAAATTGCACTACCCAAAGGACACAAAAATACAGATTTGAAGGGTACACACACCACAATGTTTATAGCAGCACTATCAATAATAGCCAAATTATAGAAAAAGACCAAACATCCATCAGCTAATGAATGGGTAAAGCAGATGTGGTGTAAGTATACAATGGAATATTATTCAGCCATCAAAAAGAATGAAATCTTGCATGGACGGAGCTAACGTGTATTTTGTTAAGTGAAATAAGTTCATTAGAGAAAGGAGGATACCATATGATTTCACCCATATGTGAGATTTAAGAAACAAAACATATTAACATAAGGAAAGGAAAAACAAAATGGAAAGAGAGGCAAGCAAACCATAAGAAACCCTTAACAACAGAGAACAAACTGAGGGTTGATGGAGGGAGGTTGGTGGGGAATGGGATAAATGGATGGTAGGTATTAAGGAGGGCACTTGTTGAGATAAACATTGGTGTTATATGCAAGTGATGAATCACTAAATCTATACCTGAAATCAATTTTACCATATATGCCTACTAACTAGAATTTAAATAGAAAATTGAATTTTAAAAAAATGATGGAACTTGGACTTGGTTGCCAAAATCACACTATTAAGTAGAATTTTCCTTTTTTCTAAACATTTTCTTTAAACTCTACTTATACTTCACGGAATTAGAGTGAAAACGTTTAACTTTGGTACTTCTAATGAAGAACAAGAAATCAAGCACATATATTAAACTTCAAATGAACTTATCTGTTTCTTAGCCATGAATATAATGTTTGCTGTCACTATTGCAAACCACTGTGATATGATTATATTCTCTTTTGTACACTTCCTTTTATAGTGGAAAGAGTAACATCTCTCTCTCTCTCTCTTTTTTTAAATTTTATTTATTTGACACACAGAGATCACAAGTAGACAGAGAGACAGGCAGAGAGAGGAAGGGAAGCAGGCTCCCTGCTGAGCAGAGGGCCTGATGTGGGGCTCGATACCAGGACCCTGGGATCATGACCTGAGCCAAAGGCAGAGGCTTTAACCCACTGAGCCACCCAGGCGCCCCCAGAGTAGCATCTCTTTTCCACACCTCATAAGAAATGACCTTAACCAAAGACTCACTTGGCAATTTCTTTGTGTAGAAATTCTGTTAAGTATTACATTGACAAAGTGTAAAACCAAGAAGGAATTTAAGTAAGAGCTTGGTAGCTCTTACTTAAAAGAGTAGCATCTCTTTTCCACACCTCATAAGAAATGACCTTAACCAAAGACTCACTTGGCAATTTCTTTGTGCAGAAATTCTGTTAAGTATTACATTGACAAAGTGTAAAACCAAGAAGGAATTTAAGTAAGAGCTTGGGAGGCTATCAAAACTTTGGAATGGGGATAAAAAGAAAACATGGCAAAACTGTACACTGCTTTAGACATTCAGTATTTGTGGGTTTGAGGGATTTATTGATGGTATAAAAGCCTTCTTCATATTAAATATATTAAACTTATTTGAGTATAAATAAATTTTAATAAGTATCATATATATTATATATATGATATATGTATAAAATAAGAATAAATACAAGGGACTATATGAGAAGAGGAGCCACCTGCTAATCCAAGACACGGGTGGGAAAGAAGATGGTAACTTTCAGTTATTCTTTATAGACATAAAGAAATGAGTGACAAGAACTAAAGATTCATGCCATGTGGACTGATGGGAACCAAAGAATTGTCTTGGTATGAAATTTTCTTTCCAGTTCTCTTTCATAAGTGGATTTGGTGACATCAAAGATGGCAATTATGAAAACTAAAAATAAGTAAGGCCTTATTTTTTTCTGTTTGTGAAATGTGAGGTAAATTATTAAAAAGTTTTAATTTTTAAAAACTTCAATTTTAACATAAACATAATATGTTAAAATAAAATAAAACCTTGGAACATTAATCTATTACAAATATATTTGGAGTTAGAAGCATCAACTAGAAAATAATTATACATCATTGTGCAAACATTTATTTGTGAACAAGAATCATTAAAATAGATATAAAAAAGTAGATGAATCCACTATCAGAGTTGGAGACTTCAACTTGCCTCCATCATAAATGGACGTATCTAGCAAGCAGAAAATCAGTAAGGACATAGTTGAGCTCAACAATAGTACCCATCACCTGGATATAATGGACATCTCTAGACAACTTCATCCAGCAGCAGCAAAATGCTCATTCTTCTCAAGCTCATATAGAACAATCACCAAGATAGAGCACATTTTGGTCCATAAAATATACGTAGCAAATCCAAACAAATAAAAATCATACAATGTTTTCTCCCAGACCACTGTGGAATTAAACATTGAATCAATAACAAAAGATAACTGGAAAATTCCCAGATTCCTAAAGATTAAAGAACACCTTATTAAATAACAAATGGGCCAGAGAATAGATTTCAAAGATAAGTTTAAAAATATTTTGAACTAAATGAAAACAACACAACTTAAAAAAAAATTTGTGAGATACAGGAGACTGGAGGGTCCTTGACTGAGGTCAAAACTGGATCAAGGTGGTGGGACTTGCACCAGGGACGTACCTCTCTAGCCAGTCCAGGTGGGTGCTCACTCTTGCTCTCCTCTCCCTGTCCCCATAGAGAAGACAGAGCTGATCCAAAAGGCAAAATTGGCTGAGGAGGCTGAGTGAGCACCAGGATGATATGGCCAAGTGCCTGAAGGCTGTGATGGAGTGGGCCACTGAGCTGTCCAACGAGGAGAGAAATCTGCTCTAGAGGCCTACTAGAACATGATAGTGGACCACAGGTCCACCTGGAGGGTCATCTGGAGCAGTTAGCAGAAAACCTCTGATAAGAAGTTGCAGCTGGTTAAGGACTTTCAGTAGAGAGTGGAGTCTGAACTAAGGTCCATTTGCACCACGGTGCTGTAATTGTTGGGTAAGTATTTAATAGCCAATGCAACAAATCCAGAGAGTAAGTTCTTATATTTGAAAATGAAGGGAGATAACTTCCAGTAGCTTACTGAAGTTGCATGTGGTGATGGTACAAAACAAACTACAGATAATTCCCAAGGAGATCACCAAGAGACTTTTGATATAAGCAAGAAAGAGATGCAACCCACACACTCCATCTGCCTGGACTGGTACTTTTAACTTCTCTGTATTTTACTATGAGATCTTTAATTACCCATATCTTGCCTGCACACTGGCTAAAACAGCTTTTGATGAGCTCATTGCACAATTTGATCTACTGAACGAAGACTCATACAAAGACAACACCTGCACAATACAGTTGCTTAGAGGCAACCTAACATTATGGACCTCAGTGCAGGAGAAGAAAATGATGCTGGGAAAGGGGCAGAAAACTAAATGCATACAGGGTATCAACATTCTTCTCTTCAAGAAACCTTTTTACTCATCTTCATTCCTTATTCAACTTGGATTTCTTACAGCAAAGAAGCCCATTCACATGGATGGAATCTACTGTTCATAGTCTTTTCATACTGCAGCTTTGGGAAAACTCCATTACTTGATTTGTGCTTGTCTTGGCTTTCCTATTGTGTGGTTACTGCTGTAGAAAAGTATTGATACCTTCATTACATATAAACATAAGTAACTTCCAAACACTTATATAGAGGACTAAAAACATACCCAGTTTTTAAGTAATCTGAACCATTTTTGGCAAGTGTCTGTGTTTTGTATTATGGTAAAGATATGAAAATGTAGCTCATTATGAGTTAAAAGGTATTCTACATAATTCTTAATTTCTACATTCTCTCCCATACTCTTCTTCAGGGGTTTCATTTCAGTAAGAAACTTTCCCATGCTCTTACATTATTTCTTTTTGTTAGGAAGCCAGAAGTATTAGATTGAATGGAAAAGCATTTGGCATTTCTGTGCTAGGGGTCACAAGTTGAAATGCCTCCCATATCATATACGATGGAGGTCTTGTGTATTTGTGACAACAGGAATTTTCCTTATTCATTCTTCATTTGTTGTTGCTTAAGTTGACAACTTACTTTTCCAATAAAAATTCACTTACACCCCACCCCCCAAAAAGAAAAATAATTGTGGGATGCAGTGAAAACAATGCTTAGAGGAAAATTGATATCATTGAATGTCTATATTAGAAAAAAAAATAAAACCAATAATCCACGTTTATACTTTAAGAAAATAGTAAAAGTAAAACAAAATATATTCAAACTAAGGAGAAGAAAAGAAATAATAATAATCAGCACAGAAATCAATAAAATTGAAAACAGGTTATCAATAGTGAAAACCAATAAAACCAAAAGGTATTTCTTGGCAAAGATCAATAATATCAATAAACATTTAGCCAGAGTAAGTAAGAAAAGAAGAGAGGGGACACAAATTATTAATATCAAAAGTGAAATGCATCAATTCCTTGAGAGATATAATTTGTCAAAATTTATATGAAAAGAAATAAATAATCTGAATCCATTTATATCTGTTAAAGAAATGGAGTAAATAATTAAAACCTTCCAAACTAGAGAGCACCAGGGCTATATGGGTTCATTAGTAAATTCTACCAAACATTTAAGAATAAAATTATATCAATTCTCTATGATCTCTTCCAGAGAATGGAGGGAATGCTTCCTAATTTATTCTGAGCCCAACATTACCCTAATGCCAAAACCAGACCAAGCCATTATGAGAAAAGAAAAGTACACATTGATATTTCTCTTGACCACAGATACAAAAATTTAAAATAAAATATGAGCAAATCTAATAATATATGAAAAAATTATATACCATGTAGGACTTATCCTAGGTATGCAAGGCTAGTTCAGCATTCAGAAATCAACTAATGTGATTCATCATATCAACAGGCTAAAAAAGAAAAATCACATGACCATAGCAACAAATTCGGGGCGGGGGGGGGAACATGTAACAAAATCTAATAGCCATTCATGATAAAAACTCTCAGTCTGCCAGGGATATAGGGGGACTACTTCAACTTGATAAAAGACATTTACAGGGGCATCTGGGTGGTGCATTTGGTTAAGCATCCAGCTCTTGGTTTTGGCTCAGCTTATGATCTCAGGGTTATGAGACTGAACTCCGGATTGGGCTCCTCACTCAGTGTGGAGTCTGCTTGAGATTCTCTCTCTCTCTTCCAAACCTCCTGCTTGTGCTCTCTCTCTAAAATCCATAAATAAATCTTTTAAAAAAGAGAATATTTACAAAAAACTGCAGCTAACGTCATACATAATAGTGGCAAATTCAGTTTTCCCCATTAAGATCAAGTACTGGATAAGGATGTGGTCTCCTACCACTCCCTTTTATCATCACATTGGAAGTTCTGACTAATGCAATAAGACAAGAAAAACAAAAGAAAAGTATACAGATTAGGAAAAAAAAATAAAACCATCTTCGATTACAGATGACATGATTGTCTCCGTAAAAAAATCCAAAAGAATTGACAGAAAAAACTTCTGGAACTAATAATTAATTATAGCAAGGTTGGAGGGTACAAGATTAACACACAGAAGTCACTTGCTTTTCTATATATCAGCAATGAACAAGTGAACAAGTGTAATTTGAACTAAAAAACAGAATACCACTTACATTAGCATCTTCTCAAATGAACTACTTAGATATAAATTAACAAAATATATACATGATCTATATGGGGGAAAGTATACAACTCTGATAAGTGAAATATAAGAATAAATAAATGTAGAAATATTCTATGTTCATGGATAGGAAGACTTGATATTATCAAGATGTCAGTTTTTCCAAATTTGATCTATAAATTCAATGCAATCCCAGTCAAAATACCCAGCAAGTAATTTTCTGGATACCAACAAACTGATTCCAAAGTTTATATGGAGAAACAAAAGACCCAGAAGAATTAGCCTATATTGAAGGAGAACAAACTGGACGGTTAATACTACCTGACTTCATGATTTACTATAAAGTTATCATAATCAAGACAAGGTGATATTGGCCAAAGAATAGACAAATAAGCCAATAAAACAGAGTAGAGAGCCCAGAAATTGACCAATATGTATACCCAACTGATCTTTGTTATAGGAGCAAAGGCAATACAATGGAGCAAAGATAGTTTTTTCAATAAATGCTGCTGGAACAATTAGACATCCACATCAAAAAAGGAATTTAGATACAGACTTTACACCCTTTACAAAAATTAACTCAAAATAGATCATGAACCTAAATGCACAATGCCAACCTAAAATTTTTAAGAAGATAAAATACCTGGAAGACCTTGGGTGCAGTGATAGCTCTTTAGATACAACACTAGGGGCAATAATTCATAAAAGAATAATGGATAAACCAGACTTTGTTAAATTTAAAACTTCTGCTCTTCAAAAGATGGTATCACAAGAATGATAAAACAAGTGAGAGACTGGAAAAAAAAATTTGCAAAAGACACAGGTCATAAAAGATGGTTACCAAAACCATACAAAGAACTCTTAAACTCAACAACAAGAAAACAAAGGACCCTATTAATACCGAGACCAAAGCCTTTAATAGACTCTTCACCAAAGAAGATACACAGATGGCAAGTACGCATATGGAAAAGTGCACCATGCAATTTTTGGGGAATGTATGTTAAAACAAGGAGATACCATTACCTACGTATTAAAATGGCCAAAATCTGGAGGACTGGCCATACCAAACACTGGTGAGGATGTGAGGCAGCAGGAATTCACATTCAGGGTTGGTAAAAATGCAAAATAGTACAGTTTGGAAGACACTTTGTCAGTTTTTACAAAACTAAGCATACTCGTACCATATGATCTAGCAATTGCATTCCTTGGTGTTTACCTAAAGAGAGTTGAAAACTTATATCTACACAAATACCTGCACATGGATGTTTATAGGAGTTTTAATTCATAATTGCCAATACTTGGAAGCAACCAAGATGTCCTTTAGTAAACTAATGAATACATCATCTAGTAAAATAATGAATATATTCAGACAATGGATAGCATTCAGCGATAAAGATAAATAAGCTATCAAGACATGAAAACATAGAAGGGAACTTAAATGCATATTACTGAGTGAAAGAAACCAATTTGAAAGACCATGTATTGTACAATTTCAGATATATAACACTGTGGAGAAGGCAAAACTATGGATACAGTAAAAAGATCAGCAGTTTCCAGAGATTGGTGGGTGGGGATGGAGGAACAGATAGAGCACAGAGGGTTTTTAGGGCAGTGAAAACACTTTGTGTGACACCATAATGATGAATATATGTCATTATGCATTTCTCTAAGCCTACATATTCAATGTTGGAAATCAAGAGTAAAACGCGGTGTGAACTGTGGTCTTTGGGTTATTATGATGTGTCAATGTTAAGTTCATCAGTTGTAACAAATGTACCACCATGTGAGGGATGTTGATAATGAAGGAGCTAAGTATCTGTAGGGTGAGGAATATGTGAGATATCTCTGGGCCTTCCACTCAATTTTGTTTTGAACTTAAAGCTGCCCTAAAAAAATTAAGTCTTAAGAGAAAATAGATACTGTATTTTGACACAAAGCACATTATTTTCCCCTTCTGAGGTTGTGAATAAGAGTTCAAAGAACTGTATATTCAGGAATTAAATACAGCCATAATTGCCTCTGGCAGGGGTGTGAAGAAAATCATACTGTTTCTTGTGTAGGAGAAATCAACCTCTTGACTTAAGCTTCAGTTTACAGCTTTGTGTAAGAAATTGGTGAGAAAAAACATTTATGGCGTCCTCCACAAGGTTTAGGTACGTTGAATACTTAATAACACAGACATAAGTGTTGCATAGCCTATGAAGGAAATTGTAAGAAAACATTCATATGAATTCCATCTCTAGTGTCTTTTGATTAGCACTTACCACCAGCTGATTATATTTGATTCACTACCAAGTGAGAAAGAGATACTAAGATATTAAAGGAACAAATTAGTAGTCTAATTATAGAGATTGTTTTGGCAAGTTTTGTTTTGTTTATTTGGTTTTGTTTTTGGGAAATTGAGTTGTGTTTGTTGGCCAGGAAATAAATAATTCATCTAATTTAATATGTCCTTACATATCTAGGACAGCTAAATATTTTGCAAAATGAATAGCTAGAGATGAGCAAGTTCATTTCCAAACCATTCCTAAGTTAACCTGTATTATATTTAAGAGAAGAACTGGACTTAAAATGATTATTTTAGGAATTGAAAGATAATTAGGTTGAAGATACTTCTTTCTAATATGCAACTTTTTCAACTACCAAGTAATTATTAAATACAGATTAAGTAGTTATTAGCCTCAGTTTAAATATGTATATATGCAGACATCTATATACTTACATAAGAAAATATTGCAGTATTACTAATGACTTTAAATAGTAAAATGAAAACAAGCCATATTTCTTTCTCTACCCCTACCCCTACACTTGGCTTATTATCATTGAAAGGCTTGTGAAATAATAATAGTAAATTATTAAAGGGAATTTCCTAAATTAAGACCACCATATTTTGGCTACTGCAACTTTATTTTATTTCATAGAAGAGACTCATTATATAAAATTATTTATGTAATTATGTAAAAATTATTACATAAAAAGAGCTAGACTGGGTGAACAGAGGTTTATGGCACAAATGAGATGCAGCAGCATCTAGATAAGGGCTCTGATTCACCTTGACGTTTCAGGGACAGAGGTTGGCATTTGGGCTCTGCAATTTCCTAGCTGTGCAACACTAGGTTATGTGTTAAAACTCTTTGATTCTTCTTTTGTCCTTTGTAAAGTTCTAACAAAATACATTCTCTTTAAGGATGTTGGGTGGTTTTTAATTAGCTGATGTCTATTAAATGCTGCGAAGCACTCAAATAATGATATTCCTGGCCTTAGAGGCAGAAGTATCTTTCCACATCCATTGTCCATGCAAGAAAGTGCAGTTGCTGATAACTTTTTCTAAAAAATGAAAGAGAATATGATATTTTTACTGTCTTAAATCGCGCAAGTCCCTATACCTGAAGACAGTGACAAATTTCTTATTTCGGAATTCTGTTTTCACTACAGGTTACTGCTGGAACACTGATATTTTAAATTGGATTTCCTTTATTTAATCTTTTTGTCGGCAGCAGCAAAATATACTTGAATTTCCCTGTTGAGAATAATGTACACTTGCTCTGCCATTTACTTGCCTAGAAAAGACATTAAAGTACTTTTGCTTAGCAAATGTTATATTGTTGGATTGATGCAACCCTACAGATACACTATAAAGCATAATTTAATATCAGAATGCAATAATACCTACTCCAGTTCATCACCATGTGGCTGTATCTACACAAAGCCTCTTAACATGCTTTGGAAATCAGCAGACATTACTAATGATCATAAACAACACACTAGGCATTTGTGACAACCGACTCTACCTACTCTGAATAAGTTGTCTTCATTTTAGAACTTCTTCAAATACAAACTTCTGTTGGAAGCTCCTATGGCTCTTTGAATTTGAAGATAATACCTCACAATTTATAATATCTGGGTCAATAAGTTCTGGTAATCAGTGTCCATATGACAACTCTTGACTCAAAAGAGAAAACGTGTCTTTTTTTTTTTTTTAAGATTTTATTTATTTATTTTTCAGAGAGAGAGAGAACACAAGCGGGAGGAGTGGCAGGCAAAGCAGCAGGCAGAGCATGTGCTAGGCAGAGGGAGAAGGAGAGGCAGACCCCCTGCTCACCAGGGAGCCTGATGTGGGACTCCATTCCAGGACCCCAGGATCATGACCAGAGCTGAAGGCAGATGCTTAACTGACTGAGCCACCCAGGCGCCTCAACATATGTATCTTTTAAAATTATTCTCATTTGGGGCACCTGCATGGCTCAGTAGGTTAAGCCTCTGCCTTCCATTTGGGTCATGGTCTCAGGATCCTGGGATCAAGCCCCACATCAGGCTCTCTGTTCAGCAAGGAGCCTGCTTCCACCCCCCCCCCCCCGCCTCTTCACCTACTTATGATCTCTCCCTCTCTGTCAAATAAATAAACAAAATTTAGTTAAAAGATTATTCTCATTTTAGTGTTCTTATGTATTTATAAATAAAAGTAGTCTTTTTCATGTAATGTCCTCTACTCTACAAATTCTAAATGCTTTGTTATTATTTTAAATTCCACTTGATTTAAGCATATTTTAAAGTAATATGTATAATTTTCCAAGGACTTTAAGAGTTTGGAGGAAAATTTTAAAATTGAATTCTACATATGCTCTTGCTGAAAATCTTGAGAGACCTGAATGATAACAATCTGAAGACAGACTAAAATCTTTGTATAATGTTTAAATCTTGGTGTTTCTGTAACTCTCAGAATAGATTTTCCATACTTTAGTCATAGCAGACCTGCCATCCTGAAAGAAGTAAATAGGCACCTGGGTGGTTCCGTTGGTTAAGCCTCCAAATCTTGGAGGCTTGATTTCAACTCAGGTCATGATCTCAGGGTCATGAGTTTGAGTCCTGAGTCCTGCATGGAGCTCTATGTTTAGCATGAAGTCTCCTTAAGATTCTCTCCCTCCCTCTGTGCTCTTTCCCCCTCCCTGACTCATGCTCACGCATGCTATCTAAAAAAAAAAAAAAAAAAGAGAGAGAGAGAATACCAGAAAAAGCTAAAAATTGTATGTTTATTAACATTGTTTTATGTTTTTGTTTATTCATGTTTCAAATTATTTAGTTTCAAGTTTGATTTTTTAAAAAATCCAGCTGTTCTTTGTGTCCCAAGAATTTGTTTGCAGTAGAATATAATGATTTTATCCATTAATAGCCTTTTCATTAGCTATGTAAGTAATAACAAGCATGAATGTATCTGTCAGAACCTATGTCTCATTGCTAACCTATAATCTAGTTAACAGAGATCTCCCTAACTCTTATCACTGGGGGAAGATCAATCCAGCCACAAAGAAGGTAATCTCACATCCATATGCATAGATCTGTTCCTCTCAGAAACAGATGCTTGCTCTAGAAACTTGCTAGCTCAGAATTTGGTGCATGCTCCTTCCTCCTTGGAAGTAATTCAAAGAATCTTATTATAAAAATTTCCAGAAAGCTTTAAGAATCAATAATACTTTGTCTGTAACATTGCCTCCTGTTCGTGTACTTTGTAGATTATCTTATTCAATGAGGGGAAGGGGTTAAGTATGTTTACTACCAAACAGTAATTCCTATATTGGACTTCCATCTCTAAAACCTATCCCAAGAATTTCCCATGTTAGTCATTCCAATAGCACTGCCAGGTGTCATGTACAGAATGAGAATACACAAGGGTGTGGTTTGCTTCTGTTAACCCAAAATGGGTTTGAATCAATTTTACATAGGATAATAGACATTTCCTTCAAAGATTTCAACTTTCTCCCACAGGTTTAGGATTTATATAGATTATTTTACATAAATTGTTTCTTTTGTTGGAAATGAGAAAGGTTAGTGAACAGGAAGTGTGCAGTTGGGAAGAAAAAAAGGTGAAACATGGTCCAGGGTAACAGTATAAAAGGGAGGAAACAGACATTCTAATTTTGTCTATTATGAAGAAAAAGAACATACTAATATTTTATTCCCTGGCATTCTATTGTCCAGGAATTTCTACTAGCCAATTTAATCATGTAGCTACAGAAGGCAGCCAGCCAGGTAAGGACTGGTTTCCTAAAATCCCTGACCTTAGAGAATATGCTCTTTTTAACTGCCAAAGTTGTAGTATTGATTAGAGCACATGTAATTCTGAAATGACACAAATGTGTTATAATAGTAATTATATCTTACTTATAATTTTGGAATCACACTTTTTTAATGTTTTATATATTTATTTGAGAGAGAAAGAGCATGATGGTGGGGGAGGAGCAGAGGGAGAGGGAGAGAGAGAATCTCGAGCAGACTTCCCACTGAGCAGGAAGCCCAGTGTGGGGCTCAATCCCAGGACTCTGAGATTGTGACTTGCGCCAAAGATGCTTAACTGACTGAGCCACCCACGTGTTCCTGAATCATATTTAAATCCTATCATCACATTTTACCTCTGTTTTTGATAACTAGGCCAATGCTCACATTGCATCACAAATCCAGGTCATTATAATCATTGTTAGCAATTTTGCTAACATATTATTTTATCATTATTTCTTATGGATATATAATATAAAATTATATATTATTTACATATAATTAACATTGTTATTTATTTGTTTTGCAATTTTTCCAGTAACCTGTCTCAGACCTTTTCCTATATGGATCATCTTAACTTTATACAAGAGGATTTGACTTTAGTGCTGCTTTCCCATATGAGTCATGTAGTTTCAGAATCATAAGATCTCAGGAATAGAATGGAATTTAGTGGTCACCTCATTCAATCAACTACTTTGGGAGAAGGGGGGGTAGAAGGGAGAGTATAAATCTTGACTAAATGACCAGAAGTAAGTGCCTATTGAGATTTAACACCTGCATGGAATCAAAAAATAATTAAGCTACTTGACAATTTATACTTAACAACTAGTCAAGTAATTTAACCCTAAACGCAGTGGAAATCAATATGTAAGATGATAAATATTAGCACCTGATACATAGTCATCATTAATTATATGTTGTAAGTTATTCAAAAATAATATGGATATCACCCTTGTCCTCCAAGAGAGCTTTGGCATTTGAAGCTGTTAGGGAAAGTGCTTACAGTGGGTGAGCAGTGACAACAAATGGGATAAGACTTCATAGGGAAAATTTTAGTGGTATTAGATCTTATGGGGGGAAAAAAAGACATAACCTGGATTTTCAAGTATTGGAAAAATTTAATAAATAAATATGGTGAGAGAGGTAATTTTTATAGTCAAATGAACAGAATAAGTTTTATATACATAAAGTGAAGTAGTTTCATTTATAGCACATTACACAAAACAGAGTAAGACTGTTATCTGTATATTAAGAGTAATGAAAAGTAATATTTATTAAAAAGTACACAATGTGAAACTGTCTCATTTTCTTAAGCAGGGATCTGGCTCAGTAAGAAGACTGCTTTAGGAAAGTATGCCTAAGTGAGAAGTTTAAAGAGATGTGATTTCAGGATACTGAAGATAAGAAGAGCCCGTAAGACACCATCAACTGATTTGGATATGTGATAACAAAGACCAGGATACATGATGGACATGAGTATGGAGAAGAAGAATGGAATATAAAATTTTGAAGAAACAAATATAAGACCTTGAAATAATACATCTAGAGACAATCATATGAATTCTGAATTAAAATGAGAGGGTGAATGTTTTTCTCTTGGGATCAAGGTAGTTTCCCAAGAGCTGAAAACATATTGTATGCTCATGATCATGTTAGGACCAAAATGCTCTTGAGAGTCCACTGAGTTTGAGATGATGGTAGATCTATCCAGTGGACCTAGTATACAGATAAGAGATAATGAGTGATACCTAAATTTGGGAGTGACTCACACAGAGGCGATAAAGTCCAGTAAGTAATTGAAGTAGATACATTTTTATGTGCCTATGCATGTTTGGATATTGGTGCCCCTCTTCCTTTCTGTTCCTCTGATGTATTTTACACAGTGCTCCATTTTGACATTCTCCACCCAGCCTCCACACTAGGCTAGTCAGAAATCTATCACAGCAGAGTTCAAAAGAGACCATGGTGCTCATGGCTTCATTTTTGAATCCACCACTGCTCCCCTCAACTATAAAAACTTACTCTTGGGGGGAAATACCAAGATCCAGCATATCATGTGAGCCTTATTACAAGTCTTATCTAATATATGCCCTCAATCATGAATATTTAGGTTTTAAGCCTTATCTCTATTAGTACATTTAAAGATTTTTGTCCTCTGGTAAAATCATTTTAAACATTTTTGAACAGCTAAGTTTAGCCTAGGAGGTATACCTCTGAAATCACACTGGTAGACAGCCTATGTTTAACTCTGGGCCCATGATAAATGACTCCTACAGAGCTAACCGTGAGGTAGCAAGGCAATGACTATCTTCTGAATTATTGAATATTTAATAAGTGCTGTTTAATGCATTTTAAGTATATGGCTATGTATTCTGCATCTTTAAAAATGTTATCTTAAAAAATTAAAAAATCAAGTAATTGACCAGAAAAATCTTACTCTGGTTTTATGCCACCATATTTGCTATAATCCTTTTAAAGTTTTGATAACTATAAAGATTCAGGGATAAAAAGCATCCATGTGTCCAAATTATAATACTGTTTATTTTTGTCACTGATGTGTCAACTCTCAATTCCACTTATTTAAATTGTATTTTAGTCTTCACAGCCAATCTTACTAAGACACTCTTTCCCAGGAAGCCTGATGTGTTAAAGAAAAAAATTGAAACAACATTATAGTGATATTTTGAATTGGTATAATTTCAAAAATTGACTTCTGTTAGCATACAAATGGTCACTACTGAAAAAAATATAAATATTTTCTGTTTTGGTTAATTCTGTTAGATTCAACCCTAAGGAATTTCTGTTTGCCTATTCATAATATCACCGTAAGAACTTAAGAAACTTTGTTTTACCTGATTATTAGTTGCGGGAATAAACATAGATGCTATATATTTTTTAATTAAGCAATTATTTTTCTTTAATTTTTCATCGAACATCATTCCAATTGATGCATGTAGAAGTTCCTCTAAATAAATTGAAATGACTCTAAAGGATGCCTGAGGCATGTGTAATCTGCAAACAAACCAACAGTTATATTATAATGCAAGCATATGGTAGCTATATTGCTTCTAAAATTATGATGTAATTTCATTACTTTCACACCAATTATACTGGCACTAACCAAGCTCAGTGTAGAATGACAATCAAAGGCTCTAACCATTTACTGACAGGCTATGCCTGGAGAAGTACAAAACAATATTGAATACTAGTTTTATTTGCTACTGATATTTATTTATAGAAAGTGGCAGCTATAATTAATGTAGTCAGAGTTCATAACATGTAAATGGGCTGCTAAAACACAGTGAAACTAGATATATTTTAAAAATTGCAGCCAAGATGCCTCATAGAGGCAGAGTTGTATTGTGCATTCAACTCTAAAATGGCACCCCATGGAGGTTTCAGAATTCTTTTTGAATTGCCATTGCTTCTTTGTACTTTCAGGACTGTCCAGCTGGAATCCAGAGGCAGTGGTACTACTTGCTCTGCCAATAGATTCAGCCATAGTTTAATGATAAGAGAAGTTTAACAAGATTTCTTCAATAAATATGGATCTAGGCTCCCTACAGTTTTTTTTCCCCCTTATATATATAAACCAAACTATGTATTTAAAGGACTGTTACCCCACCTAAGAAAGAAGCAGAAGACTATGGAGTCATGAAAGAATACACTAATGATAATTAATAATTCACCAATTATTTACTGCAGCTCCTTATGTAGAAAGACTATGGAAATCGCTGTGAATTTCAAGAACTCAGAATGGGTTCTACGATGCAAGGTAGAGACTACAGAATATTCTGCAGCCACCAGTCTGTGCAACCAGACAGACAACGATTCAAATCTTGAGTTTCCCATCCATCAGGTGTGTAGATAAAGCCAAATCCTTTAGCCTTCATGGTCCTAAGCTTGCTTCTCTGCCAAAAGGATATATACCTAATAGGTCATAGGATCTTCTTCTGGATTGAATATTATATTTATAAGTCATCTAGATCAGGGCTTGGCACATGGTATGCTTTTGGTGCTGTTACTTTTACCAATGCTATTATTATAATGACATAAATGTTTTGAAGCATCTTAACACGATGCCGAAGGCATATAAAGGGGGCTCAACCATGAAGAATGGAAAGGATTTTATCATACAGAAAAGGGTACAATTTGGGCAGCAAAATGAAGAAGAACAATTAGAATAAGCAGAATCATGAAGATGTGAGTTTGCATAAACTCTGGTTTTCCTACACAGGTGTGATCATATGACTTGCTTTTCCAATAGAGTGGGAGCATAACACATGCATCACTTCTGAAGGAAAGCATACAAGAGCCTGTCCAACATGTTTCTCCCAGCTATTTTCTGCAGGTGGGGTCAGCCCGCATCCCTGAGTGAGGAGAGTAGAGAACAGGGCTCTCAGTCAACTTGTAATGATCATAAAATAAACCTTTGTTATTTTAAGTCACTGTTCATGCTGTTTCAAGTCAGTAATACAGCCTATGTCCATCCGTGGCATATTTGGGGAGATTAGAAAAAACCTGGGAATGAAACTGTCAATGACCATAAAGGGCCTGGAAGGTTATTATGAAGTGTATGGACTTTGTTCTAAGCAACATTAAAACATCAGATTTACTCTATGCATTTTTAATACAGATAGTTGACATAGATTTATAAAATACAGTGGGAGGTAAAAACTGGAGACAGAAAGACGCTCTCACAGTAGGCAGTAACTAAAGAAACAGGAATATGAAGAGAAATAGGAGGGGGAAATTAAAAGCTTTCAAACTATCAGTGAACTACGTTAGGTAAATTTATAGGATAAAAGAGAGCTGAGAAACAACAAAAGAAATGTGTATAACATCTTACTCTGTTAACAAAGTGTTAACAAAGTGTGTTGCATTAGGTAACACAAAGAAAATCATTAACTGAATGTATGTGATTTTAAAAAGCCTAACCTTTGGAAATGTAGGGGTACTGACACAAATCATCTTGTGTGTAGACAATAGGACATATTTAGGGAAGTTATTAGTGCTACTTTAAGAGACGCATGTACTTCATGAATAAATATCGTAAATAGTCATGCAAAAATTTCAAATTAGTATCATTTATGAACTATTTGTAGTGAAATAAACAGGAAAACTAGACCAAACAGAAGTGAGAGTAAATAATTAGGAAGATCTCCATCATGGGTTCTGTGCCTAATGATTCCTATAATTTCATTTAGAAACTATTTGCAGTGAGATATTAAATCAAAATTTGTTATATGTGGTGTGCAATGCATTTATTTTCTTTTTTCTTTTTTTTTTAATTTATTTATTAGACAGAGATGACGAGTAGGCAGAGAGGCAGGCAGAGAGAGTGGGGGAAGCAGGCTCCCCGCCGAGCATGGAGCCCGATGTGGGGCTGGAGCCC